>NC_044904.1:19080116-19380116 GCF_001633185.2 Quercus lobata | reverse complement strand
GATTGATGTAAATGTTGACCTCACTCACAAGCTATGCGCTTCTTTGATGCTTACTCCTTTCAGGTTCTTGCTCAATTCATGCTTTGCTTATCTTTTTCTTCCTTACCCAGTAATTGATTTTTTCTCTCTCTTACTCCTTCTAACAGGAGCACTGGCAGTCCTCTTTCTCTGGTAATTGGAAGGTAAAGTTTTGATTTTTGTTATTTTGGGTCAAAATTCTCTAGATGGTGCTTTCATATTTTTTTTGGATTTATATGGGTTCATTAAATTTATAAAGAGAAGATAAATGAAGGGAAAGAGAAGATATATAAAAATTGAAACTTTTTATTATCTTTTTTCCTCATTGTTTGGCCTATGGGAACAAAAAGCTTCACTCAACTTTGTTGAAATCAAATTTTGGCTTTGTTTTTAGCTGGTTTTCTTTTTTATGTTTTTCTGGTAATAAAAACAAATGTGAAACTTGAAATTAGGAATTTAATTTCTTTTACTTAGCTCTCTCAGCAACCATATGGAGAACTATGGCATTGTCAAGATAAAGGGTTCAGTTTGTTTATTGCAGTCTTTACATCAAACATCCGAACTTATTTGGTGGAAGTGAGAAGCTTGATGTATCATTAGACAAGGGGCTCTATGATTCAAATGTCTTAATAGCTTATAGGAGGCCGAGACCGGAATGGCTTGCTCAACAGTCCTTTGTTATTCAGGTTTATTTCTGCTTCATTACTATTATTTGTTGGTGAGAAAGATGGATAAACATATTGCAAATTGGAATTGAGCTTTATGGGGACTTTCCGAACCACTTTGACCTACATTTAGAAAAACCAATCAATAAATTTAAAACAAAGATGTTAGTATGAGTGGAAATTTGCAGCATGCATTTTGAGATTTCTAATTTCTTTTAATTATCAGCATTCCATTTCACCTGAGATCGGGGTCCATGGTGTCCCCATGGACAACTTCTCCCGTTCAGGGAGCGGAGGTGTGAATTTGTCTCGATTAGCAGTTGGATTGGATCTGAATGAGCCAGCAAGTACCAAATGGAGCAGCACAACCAGCATAAAATTTGAGGTCTGCTGTTCTCTAATTAACTAATCAGTATCCTTTAGGCATCTATTTTCATGTATTACATTCATTTGCAGTTTTCTGTCTGAAGTTCATGGATGGAAACTAATTACTACAAACCATGCAGCATATTCGTCCTTTTAGTGATGATGGCCGCTCGATAAGCAGAGATTTTGATGGGTTTCCTGTGACATGCAGGTAGTTGAGGCATGTAGTGGTATTCTAATTTTCAAACATTCTGTCAGATTGAATTCTAACGTTTTCTGTAATGTGCTTGTTATGCAGTGGTAGTTCCCATGACAACATGGTAGTTTTAAGACAAGAATCTCGATATGCAAAGGCAAATGATCATAGTTTTTGTCGTGTAAGCTATCTCCTTTTATTGATCTATGATATAAAATTCTTATCACACATTGGATTTGTAAATCTTAGGTGCCAGTCACATGCATTCTGATAACTGCAAATTTGTATTGTAACCAGTTGAGTCTGCAAATAGAACAAGGGATTCCAGTTCTATCTAAGTGGCTAATCTTCAACCGGTTTAAATTTATTGCATCAAAGGGAGTCAAACTTGGTCCAGCATTTCTTTTAACAAGGTGAGTAATATTTCTTTGTGCATTAGATACTGCATAGTTTTTGAAGCCAGTATGGAGAGTGGTGAGTGGCAAACAGAAGGGCTGAATACAATGGACTGTAGGGAAGTAGGAAGCATTGAGGAAATGAATGATACGTATTTAAATAGCTTTACAAGTAGCATGTAGGATGTGTCTTAGGGAGTGAAGAGATGAATTACAAAAAATTATTAAAAAGCATTAAATCATCCAGAAGTATTCTAAGTTGTATATTGAAACCAATAATTTGAGGAAAAAGAGGAAAAATCATAAAGAAAGAGACCATGGTTTATATCATATAATTGATGAAGAGCCTAAATTAACTAATCAAGTGTGTGAAGAAATTGATGAGTGTTGGTTTGGAAATAAGGGGATCTATTGATTGTGCTCAAAGCACAATGCCTTACCCTGCTGTGAAAGCTTCACTTATCCCATTCTGAAAGCAGGACTGAGGGAGGCTTTTTTGACTGTTTCTATGCACTTTCTGACTTATTGTTTATATCCTTGCTCTATTTGCACCACCCTTACCTTTTCTTTTGACAGCCTGACAGGTGGTTCCATTGTAGGGGACATGGCTCCTTACCAAGCATTTGCAATTGGGGGTCTTGGCAGTGTGCGGGGTTACGGTGAGGGTGCAGTTGGATCGGGGAGATCATGTCTGGTTGCTAACAATGAATTGACATTCCCATTGGTAACTAATGGCTTTATCTATCATTAGAAGGTCTTTAGTTTTGAACTTCAATAGGATATTTTGCTTGTATTCTGTTCTGGGTATGGAACTTCATTTTAAGCCAAGTTGTCATCTTAATTTCTGCTAAGTAGTCCTCAGCTAGAGAATCATTGAGAACTAAGTACTTATCATACTGCCACACCACAGTTACGTCTAAATGATTATGGCTTAAGTGCTTAACTTTACAACTTTTCTGTGGCCTAATAGTTTTCACAACAGTCAAGCCTTTATTTTTATATAGAACTTGCTAATTGGTGATAAATGTTTGTTGTGGGGGAACCTATGTATACAATTGTTACTTGTTAGGAAAAAAAAACCTTTTTTCAAATGTTTGTGTGTCTAACTATGTACTTTCCTTTTCTGACAACAATGTGTTTAAAAGCAGAATGATTTACTAATCATGATTATTGTAAAACATGTCATTTCTTTCCTGGTTTGTTTGCTAGTATATAGGCCAATCATTATTATATCTTTACATGCTTAGTCTATCTAAGGCTGAGGTTGCCAGGTTGGTAATATTCTGTTTCTTTCGTTGTGTTTGATTAGAAAGCATGGTATTGGATGCAAATGAATTTCTAGGTCAATTTGTTCAATAAGTGGACAATATTTTCTGACAGACCATAGGAGTGACCTAAGAATAGCATTGTGCTTGCCCTAATATTGCGATGCCAAATATTGCATGTTAGCTGTGAAACCAATGGTTTCCTCATAGAGCCCATTTGCTAAAAGAAATTAGGGTTAATTGCTGCTATCCTCCCTAATCTTTGGGGGCATTAGCAATGTCCATCTAAAAACTACAAAATTTTACATCTAACGCCCTAATTCGATATTAATTTACAATCCCCTTCACATCATCCAAATTTAGTATCAAAATTAACAAATAGATTAGTTTCTATTAATTTGCAATGTCTGCCCCAATTTTTCAATTTTAACATTGATTTTGGATGGTAGGGTGGACGTTGCAAACTAATCTTGAATTAAGTGTAAATTACAAAAATTTATAGTTTAGGATGAACATTGCAATTGACCCTCATTGTTTAGGGTAGAAAGTTGCAATTAACCTCAGAAATAAAGTGATGTAGCCTTAAGCCCCTTTTGGTGATGTATGGTTGTAGATAGAAATAAAGTCTATTGTAATCTTTAAGGTAATCAAGGTTCTGGTATCTTCCTTTTGTTCAATAATAAGCTCTCTACTTCTTTTTGATAAAAGGTTAGAATATAAGCTATCTACTTCTAGTACAAGTTAATATAGATGTGTATGCGTAAAAAAAAATATTATGGAGTTTAATCTTGTAATAACTTTTCACGGAATCATTACCAAAGTGCGCTGTGCAGAATAGCAGATGTTCTCCTTATCAAAAAAAAGAATAGCAGATGTTCTCTTATTCTTTTTCCAAGGGGCTTTTGTTGAGAACAGTTACAATCTTGAAGCAGATTTAATTTCTAATGAGTGTGTACTGTGTGTTCATTAGGCTAAAAGGTCCAATCTGATGTGGTTATTAAACCTAGTCTTGGAATCTTATAAAATGGTTGACTGGGATTTCAGTTGATACTGATGTCTTAAGCATGAAGTATGTTTGAAATACTAAAAAGGTCTTGATTCTTTTTTGGGGGGGTTTGTATGTGTTACAAAAAAATTTGGCTGTGTTTTCAGTACCTAAGTAATTAACTCTAATTGACTGAAATCATCAGATAAGAAATAAAAAAGCTTTTTGGAGTTTGAAATCTGTCTATAAAGATCCTCAAGTGAAAGGGAATTTAATAAGACCTCTAACATCAGTAATGGATTAATCCATCAGAGGCCTTTGCTCTCATCCTTCACAGGTGAAGGAGCAGTCAAATTTAAACTTCTTGTTCTTTTTTATGCCCTGACGTGTGAAAGTTTTTTCTTTAATGTGACCAGTTTTTTTATGGTCCTTGTTTGCATAGAGAACCATGTTTCTTTTTGGTTGTTTTTGGCTTAAGAACTCAGGGCCATGATTTTTCTTGTATGACTATTGATCTTTTTATTTTCTATTCTCATAAGGTAAGCATTTTCTTTTTGGCTGTGTTCAGCCTAATTTGGTTTAAAGAATAAAGGGAAAAAAGAAAAAGAAAAAAAAGAACAGAGAGATGGCAATTTCACTAGCTGCAGGAAAAAAAATGTTATAAATTTCTTTTCCTGAGGTAGTGAGAGGTACTGTCATTGTAGACTGGATCTATCACCAAAAATCTAGGCCGAATTGGTTAATCATGATATCTGCTGTAAGATTGATGCATGGGGTAACAAATCTGTCTATTTGATAGATTTGTATACTTTTTTTCTTGTTTTCTTGTGCATCCATTTTTCATTTATGTTATTGCTGGTCCAGAGTCTGCTATGATGGTTAGAAAACTTAGGAAGGTCATATGCAAACTTCATATCTTTTAATAGAAAAGCTATTTCTAAATACTTTCAGTAGAATCACCTACAATTAATTGTAAAACTTCTTCATATTTTCGCATTTGATTGTTTAAATGTTCTTACTTACTGTTGAATGAACTACCACGTTATTACTTGACCTTACCCCCTTATTGTTTTTTAGCACAAAATGTTGGAAGGTGCTATTTTCTTGGACTGTGGAACTGACTTGGGATCTGGTATTCATGTACCAGGTGAGTTACCATTCTTTCACTCTGTTTCAAAATGTGAGGTACTTGCAGATTTGCATTCCCTTAGGGTTTTAAAGTTTAAACACACTTCCTTAATTCTTAAAATGTGCTATAAATTGTAATACTGGGAACACTGTTCCTGGATTGGTGTTCGGCGTGGGCCAGTACAATATATGGATCTATAGAGCTAGCTGGTTGAGATAAGAAAGCTTTCACTGGGAAGGAAGCCCCATTAGCACAAAGTCAACTCAAAAATATAAGCCATGGATTACAAGATCAAGTATCTAGTGTGAGCACAACCTTATTATATCATGAAGGAATTAGATTATATTTTTTAGTTTATTTTGCTGGATCAAGAACTCAAATCAGCTGCAGGTTTCTAAAAATAAGAGCAACCCAGTCCTGATGAGCTCTGTTGTGAAACAGTGTTTAGATTTCCTGAAAACTATTTTGCCAATTGGAGCAATGAAATTGCTGGTTCCTCACCACACATCTGCTCTAATGTGATCAGGGCATCGTGAGGCAGCTAAAGATGTGGGTTCTCTACATGGGGACAGGCTCCCCTCCCGTTTATAACTCTCCTGTTTTCTTCCGTTTTAATTTAGATGATTGACACATAGCCCACATAAAATCCAAGGGTTAAAAAACATCCATGACATATTAAGTTTTCTCTCTCTCTCTCTGTTCTTTGTTTTTTTTTTACTCTCTCTTATCTGCCTCTTTCGCCGATCCACAACATTGCCCTCATCCTTTGGTGGACGGTGGCAGTTTGGACTGAAGCGGTGGTGAGATTAATGGCTGAGAGCATCAAGACTCGGTTTGGTGGCAGTGCGAAACTAAACAGGGAAGTCCTCCAGCTGGGTAGATGGGTATGATTTGGTTTCTTTGGCATTTGCAGATACTGATTGAATGAATATGGGTTGGGCGCTGTGTGTGATTAATGGCTTACAGGTGACTTTTTTTTCTTCAGCCAGTGGTTGCAGAAAATTAGATCAAAGGTGATATGGATTTTTGGAGTGGGACTTTCGATGGGTAGTGAATTTGGTATGAGCTGGGGTTAGGCCATTGCTAATTTGCTATTGTTGTGGCATGGTGATATAAAGAGAGAAACTGTGTTGAGATTGTAAGTAAGAGCCTCATAAGTGATTTGCTCTGATCTAGACGCAGGTGTCAGTAATGATGTTGGTCGGAGAAAGAGGCATATTTGGATTTGTTTGTTAACAATTTTTTACTTCATTGCAAACACTATCATAGGCTAATTGATCTTTTTTATTTTTTGGGAAAATGAGAAGTCATAACAATGGAAACTCAAGACATCGAAAATTGATGAGATAAAATATAAAATTCATGTTCTATTTTTTGAGGAAAGGAACTGAATCCCGCTTCAGTCCAAATTGCCACCATCCAGAAGTCCACCAAATGTTGAGGATGATGATCTCTGAGAACTCACTTTCTGATAATAAGAAGTTTGGAAAATGAGAGAGCGAGCAAGAGATGTTGAGGATGATGATCTTGGTCAGAGAAAGAGGCAACGAAGAGAAAAAAAAGTGAGAGAAAAAGCTTAATATGAGGTGAACGTTTTTCAACCCTTGGATTTTATGTAGGCTACGTGTCAGTCATCTAAATTAAAACGGGAGATTTATAAACGGGAGGGGAGCCTGTCCCCTCTACATGCACCACTTGGTGAAACATGCATGCTACCTTATTCAATAAAGTCACCTTTTACTTATATATAAAATAATAAAATATATATATACAGTGTGCTACCTTTTGAAAGACCAAGGACTAGAATTCTTTTGAGTACAAATAAAGCTTGTTCTCCTATATTTTCTTCTTCTTCCTCTCCCTTTTTTTTTAAGAAAAAAAAAAAAAATCAATCATCCATTTTGATCTAGGGTTTCGTGGTTTTCATGCCAAGGTATTATGTCTTTATATTGTCAGCCCAACCAAGTATTGACATTTTCACTTTGTCTTCCTGACTCATATCTCCTTATCAGCCTAACTTGCTTTTTAACATGATTGGCAATATGTTTGTCTCATCTATTATGGTGTATCTCTTTAGACTCATTCTCATGTGATTATCTCATCAATAACTCAATTTTGTATGAGTTTCAGGAAATCCAGCACTGCGGCAGGGCAAACCCGGATGTGGTGTTGGGCTTGGATATGGTCTACGGTTTAAATCTCAGTTTGGTCACTTTCAGGTTGATTATGCAATCAATGCATTTCAACAGAAGACTGTCTACTTTGGCATCAGCAACCTTGCTTCCTGAATAAATGCCTCATTGCAAATTTTATCCTTTCTTCAATCACTGAGATTTTTATTGCAGTGCCAGTACATTACTGTTCTCTATCACTGATAAAGTTGCATATTCCATGAATTGTTCAAGCTGCAGATATCCAAGTTTCACTCCCCATTTGACCATTAACTTGAGAAACTGAAGGGCACAGGAATTATTTGCTTCTGCCTTTTATTCTAATTTTTTGCGTGATGTTAAAAGTCCAATGATTTTTGCAAGAGATGATCTAAAATTTTCTTTGACTACATATTTGTTCAGGGGGAGAGGAAAAAATGTACAGATATTTCTTCCTATAATAAAGAAAATCTAATGTATTCCTTTTCTGCTTGCGGATTTTAGATTTGTGAACATAGATGGTATAATCTATCACTTGCTTTTGTATTTCTTGATGTACTTGGCAATATTTTGTTCATCCCAAAAGAGTTCAAATATGAGTCTCATTCCATCCTAACATTATTCTCCACTGAAGAAGTGGGAATGCTTTCAAACCTAATTAACTAAAATCTTGATCAGAATATCCTCAACTGTTGGGTCCTTTTCTTTTTGTGTTTCTAAATTTTATTTTCTTTTGTGGAATAAATGTTAGTCATTCTAAAGTTTGGTCCTTGTGAAATAAGAAGCCCATAGCATATTCGGGTCCACAGGCATAACAATGTTGGGTCTTTAGAAGGTAACTCTTTTTTTCCATTTAAATATTAACAACAAACATCTCCAATAGTCTCTTCATATTTTTTCAATGTTTGGGAATGAACCGTGTTGCTTAATATTTTCTAATAGACTTTATCATTTCTCTATTCTCATTTAAATATTTTTTCTTCACTTATTATTGTCATTATTATACCAAAAAATTGTTACAACCCACTATTACACCTAAAATCATTAACACCAAAAACTCTTCTGCATTCAATAACGTAGATTTTATCATCCAATAACACCCAAATCTCAAAATCTAGATCTTATCATCCAACAACATCCAAATCAACACCATTCAAATCTTAAAACCCAAATCCCAAAACCTATATTCTATCATCCAACAACACCTGAATCAAACACTCTCAACTTTGCTTGTATTACTCATCATTTTTTTTTTTTTTTGAGAAACGTATTACTCATCATTAGACCTAGATAACCCACCAATATTACCCACCGTTAGACCCATCGGTGACTGGGTTTTGGGGTGACTTTAATCTGGTAGTGGTGACTTCAATCGGATAGAGGCTAGACAAGAAGAGGAGAGAGACGTTGAGAGTGAGGTTGGGAGAGATAATGAAGAAGAAGATGAGGGGGGAGGGCTGTCTATATGTGAAAGTGAAGAAGAAGAAGAAGAGAAGGGGAGGTTTTTCTGTATGAGAGAGAGAGAGAGAGAGAGAGAGAGAGAATAAAAAAGTATGAGAATGAATATTTTATTTTATTAAAATTTTAAAGAGAAGCTAAAGTGCTCTCCACACCAAGAGAGCAACTATAGCAACTCTAAAAAAAATTTGGAAAAGTTTGCATTTTAGAGAGGCCGTTGAAGCTGATTTTTTGGGGTTTGCTCTCCAAAAAATGAGTTTGACTAGCCTATTAGAGATGCGGGCCCCAAACTAGGAGAAAGTATATGATGTTTCAGGAACTCCACGTCATCATCTAGTTGGTGTTTCTAAGCCCAATAATAAAATGACATCCGTCTAAAAATAACATGTAAGCATACAATACCTTTTACACCCGAAAAGATGAATATACCCCTGAAAATTTTCAAACCCCGCCTAAACACCTTTTCCCTTCAGCAAAATCAAAAGTCTCTTTCTATCTTTGCTCTCTCTCACCGCACCACCATCTGCTCACTGCTCTCTCTTTCTTTCTTTTCCAACTCCAAAGCTCCACAACCACTACTTAGCATCGCCGCTGGAGCTAGGCTACCAAACTTCACCAATTCCAACGAGACCGAGCTTTGTCTATTCAGAAAACCCTAAAATCGTATCTCCTTCTCGTTGCTTCCAACCCTTGACGACGGAGGCTTTTTCCCCTCTTCCAACACCTAAAGTCGCAAGAAGGTTTTCTTGTCTCTCCTTTTCTGTTTATTTTCTGTATTTTTCACATATTATTTGTATTTTTTTTCTTCTTCTCGAAATTACAAGGGTCACTCTTTTTATGATGATTGATTTGGCTTCATAATCCCACCTTACAAGGGGTCTACTTTTTATAACC
This sequence comes from Quercus lobata, assembly GCF_001633185.2. Lineage (NCBI taxonomy): Eukaryota > Viridiplantae > Streptophyta > Magnoliopsida > Fagales > Fagaceae > Quercus > Quercus lobata. The sequence continues at coordinate 19,370,595 of NC_044904.1, read as the reverse complement.
AAGACTCACTTGAAAGATTGACCCTTGTAAGGTATGTTGTGGTGTGAGATTTGGGTGCTTTTGTTTAGGAAAGAGATGGGTCTGATGGGGTTTGGTGTTATGGTGTAAGATACGGGTGTTTTTGTTTAGTGAAGAGGCAAGTCTGATGTGGTTTGGTATTTTGGTTTAGTTTGTATCCCTATTTTATTATCAATGTTTATAAACTTACTTGAGATTGAGCTGCCTAGACTAATATTGATAGTTCCTTGCAGATAATGTGTATATATTGCTAGTAGTGTACTTTGTAACTTGCACATAGTCTATATTGCCTTATCAATAAATAAAGAGGAATTTGGTATATTTCATTAGATACATTTGGATTATTTCAACATCAGTCATGTTTATCATTGGCTTTATATACTCTGTTTCTTTTAGTTTGCATTATAGCACTATGTGGCACTAGTTTCTGTTATGGAACCTTGTTGATTTTATTTTGTATGTTGCTTATTTCAGTTACTAAATCATATTGTGTGAGCTGCCTCCTGAACACCCTATCTCTAACATTAGACCTCTACGAGATTCACTCAATCTTCTCTTCAGGTCTGTTGCACTTCTTTGGTTTACATTTATACAAATGTAATTGTATCTGTTGTCCCAATGTCAAATACATAATTTCTGTTGATCAGTGTATGAATTGAAATTTGTATAATGAACACAAGAAGGGACAGGAAAAAGGTTTGAAATTTGTTTATTTGCTACCATGACCATGTGCCTTTGGCATGATTATTCTTAAAGAGGGAAGTCAGCCTTTGTTGGTCCAAATGGTAAGACTCATTACACTTTGTATACTAACACAAAAAGGTGTTGATCTATTGTACTCTTTATGATTATCTATCATACCTGAGCTCCTTTTGTATATACCCTAGTATTTTTTTTTTTTTTTGGGTAAGTTGTAGACCCTTGTAGTTGTTTTGGTGTTGTAATTTTTATAGATGCTATAGTTGTATTGATGTTTTACTGCTGCTAGGTGTGTTCTGAACTATTTTGAACGGCTTGATTTCTTGTTTTTGTCCAGCTGCTGCACCCTATTGCTTTTATCAATTTAGTAATTTACAGGAACTCATGCATGACTACTTGATTTAGCATTCTGATTCTTACTTTGTGCACATGCCTTGGTGATGATTCGATTGAAGCAATAGTCTGTCAATAATTTTTATGTTTCTGTGTAACTTTGTACCACAATCATTAGAATGGATTCATTGAATGTTGGGAAACAATCAAATTAGATGTGCTCTTGCAAATTTTGCATTTTGATAGGATCCTTTTTGTATATGCTATATCCTCTTTTTAAGGGGTGGTCTCTAGTTGCTTGTGAGCAGCATTGGAATGCATTAACAAATGAAGAGTAGCTTTCTTTTGTGGTTATTCTTAAAACTTCTTTTATTTTTTTATTTATATATATATATATATATATATATATGAAGTCTTGAACTTTAATTTGGTTACTTTGTTTGAAATAAAAAATCTGAAATTTTCAAAGCAAAAATCTGTCAACTAGTAACTAGATTCAATATTGTCTATTGTTTGTGGGTGTCTGTTTTCCATTAAATTTTAATTTAATTTGCTTTAGTATTAAAAGTAAAGTGACCAACTAACCAACCTTGAATTGGTTTTGCAGATTGTCTAAGATTTTGCTTGTTTATAATGGCTGTCATAGCAAATAAATTTCAGTAGCATATAGTGGTGCTGGAGCAGCCACACAAAAGCAATGGCCTAAGGACTATACTTGAAGACGTGCTAGACCTAGCAAATGAGATTGACCAAGTTTCATTTGTGTTAGGAGAGATGTAAATCAAGTAGCTTATGAGCTTGCTAAGTGCGGCTTTGTTTACAATTAGAATGGTTTTGTAAATTGTGGTCTTACTTGATTGTATGATATATGTGATCATGAAGGATGCTCTAGGTTGTACAATTTCAATTTCATTCTTTATAATAAAGCTTGGTTTATTGTAATTTTTGTTTTTTATATATATAATGGGTGATTTGGTCACACGTCCAAGTTGTAATTCATTTTTTTCTTGGCTTGACGATAATGGGGCAATTATTCTTACTTGTGAACTCAACTATTGTAAGACTTGAGTAAAAGTGGAGCAGCTTGTAGCATTGTACAATTCTCCCTTGAAAAAAAAAAAAAAAAAATCCCCTTCATCACTTGTAAGAAAACTAAAAACCAAAAAAAAAGGTCTAGCACTTGCCATTCACTATATCATCCCCTTAATTGGAACTCTTCATGAGTGCTATCATTCATCCCAATATAGCACTAAACAATATAACACCTGCAACAATCTAGCATTGCAATTCCACCACCATGCACATATTGAAACTAATATAAAAGAATAAAATGTACTATTGCATTAAAAAATTTCATTATTTGCATATAATTAGTCTTTAACTAGAAGCTACTCAAACATACACAAAATCTATCATGTTTGAGTAACTTCATTAGTTACAAAATTTTTCCAAAATATCAACAATAATTAGTGTTTGGCTATGCAATCATTTGTCCAAATTCAGCTATTCTATCTAAAAAATTGGCAAGTCAAAAATACTATCTAAGATGTTCCTCCACTGTGCAATAATGTCGAAAATGCTGTCCATTAGCTGTGTAGAATAACGTCCAAAATACTATCCAAAAGAGCTTTTTGTCCAGAATTTTATTCAAGGCCCTAGAAAACAGAGAGAACAATATTAGGGGGGAAAAAATGAGAACCCAACATTATTTGCACCACCAAGTTCTTTTGATAAAAAGTAAGACTATGTTGCTTTTATACTTGAGCTAACCATTGTGCTAATTATATTCCCATGAGCAGGTAGCACATTCCTTCCCAGTCTCAAGTTACATATTTCTTCCAGAGTTGCAAATTCATGATTGTGTGTCATTAAAGTGTGAAACACTTCAAATATCTTTTTTTACATCAAACCGGATCCTAGCACAACAACCCGTTCTTACATCTAAATTATGATACTTTATAACCTTGTTTGAACACAAGTTCTCGTTGCCTAATAACACCATTATTCTCTCATTTAACCACTTTTCAAATGCTAAATTCCCTTTTTAAAGCATACAATTTATAAGGGTTATATACTTCTTCAAACCTCACTTGCATTCCAATTTTAAATTCATCACATTCACCCAAAGTTACATTTTCAAAATTTATAATTGTCCCCAATTGCAACAAAAGCATTTTTTGAAAAGTCCATGACTAGTCGAACCTAATTATGAAAAAAAAAATTGAATGAACATAATGAAAAGATGACTCAAATATATATAAAACAACATAACATTAACTACCATAAAGTCATAAAAAAGAATTGCTGCCAGCCACCTGCTAATCCTCAGCCATAAACAAACATACACTCAAGTGAGCTTTACACCGATTATCAAAATATCATAATTTTTCATAATAACTCAACCAAAGACTTAAACTAGGAAAATGACAGAAAGATAGATTGAATACCTTAGAGGAGATTCTTAGGAAGAAACTATTTATCAAAATCAATTCCTTTAGCAAAAACAACGGAACAAAAGCATCACATGATTCACATCCATCCCTACACCATGAAAAAAAAAATTATTACAAGTAATCAAACAAATTGTGAAAATTCCAACTATGAAAAAGCAAATAATGCAGGTCACTGCACTAGTTGGGTGAGCTTATTACTCAAGTCAGATTAGGTATCTTTTCTAGAAAGTAGTGATTGAATTTATTGGTCTAACAGTTTGCATGCACACCAAAATCTTGTTTATAACAATTTTTAATATAAGAATTATGAATTCTTGTAGGACATATTTGTATTGTTAGTGAAATGTGAGTGTATATGTGGATAGATGGATAGTGAAATGTACATGTAAATTGGTATGGATAGACACTGATCACAAATGGTTTTTATTAATCCAGAAACAACTTAAACTTAGCTAATCCGGAATTGCTAGTCTCCCAGACTTTGGCTATTCTGATTCCTCTGTTTATAAATCCCATATAAATGCATCATCTAATCAATATTTTCACTGAAGCATTTTATCAAACAGTAGAAGTTTCCTTTCTAGATATGAATGTATATGTCAATTTAAAAAGAAAAAAAAAAAAAAAAAGACACATGTAACCATAAAATTTCAGAAAATAAATTCAAAAAGAGAGAGAACAAAACATTCCTGCAACGTCTGGTGTTAGAAGCAAAGAAAACTTCTGGTGTTGGTGGTTGGAAACAACGAGAAAGAGACAGCTTTGGGCGTTTTCCGACGAGATCGACAATGTATCTCTATATCCGACGGCGATGCTAGGCAGCGGCTGTCAAGGTTTGGAGTTGAGAGAGAGAAGATAGAGCCATGAAGGTGCTGGTGTGCTGTGGTGGTGTAGAGAGAAACGGAAGGAGAAAGATGAAAATTTTGATTTTGCAAAAAGGGGAAAAGCAAGAGAGGGTGAGTGTTTTAAATTTTTTCCGGCGGTGATGCTAAGCAGTGGCTGTGGAACTTCGGAATTGAGAGAAAGAAAGAGAGCAGAGAGGAGAAAGAGAGTTTTGATTTTGCTGAAGGGGAAAAGGGTGTTTAGGCGGGGGTTTGAAATTTTTCAAGGGCATATTTGTATTTTCAGGTGTATAAGGTAGGGTGTGATGACATGTTATTTTTTAGACAGGTGTTACTTTTTTATTGGACTTAGAAACACCAACTAGATGCTGAGGTGGAGTTCCTGAAACATCATATACTTTCTCCCAAAGTAGAGAAAAGATAATCTTGGCCTCGGCTACATAAAAAACATCACCAAAAAGCGGGTGGTCACAATCTTGGAAGATCATATACTAAGACAGAATGCTATAACTTATAAGAATAAAATACCGAGAAAAATAATATTAAAAAAAACAAAAAGCATCATGACACCAGTTCAATCCATGCTCGTCCAATTGAGATTCATGTAGAATCAATTTTTTGATTCAGTTCAACTAGCCATTTTGATCTAGGGTTTCGTGGTTTTCAAGCCAAGGTATAAAAGAAACCCTAGTACACATTTTTTCAAAAATTTTGAAGAGTTGTGTTTTTTATACAAACATAGAAGTTCTTCCAAGCCCTCTTGAAGCATCAACTAAAGATCCAAGTTCAAGTTTCTTAAATTCCCAAAATCAAGGTGAAGTTGCTGCAATTTGGTTACATCTAAGTTGTTAGGGTGAATCTTCAAGTTGGTACTTGAAGTCGTGAGTGAGAAGTTCACATTCAATAAAGTCCATAGTAGAAGAGTTTATGATCTTGAAGTTGCGTGAGATCATGTTAACAGTGGTGGCTCTAGGATTACTTTTAAGGGGGTCAATAAGAAACATAAATTATACAAAATTTTAAATAAAAAAGAACTTGAATATATCAACATCTCTCTAAAAAAAAGAATATATCAACATCACAAAAAAAAAAAAAAAAAAAAATTGAAATATGTAAAGTTTTACAATTGCTTTCTACGATATTTCATATTTTGAAATCGTTGCATAATATCTTCATTATCAATCTTACAAACTACATTTCTTTCAATATACACAGCCAAACAATCATTCATCAATTGATCTCCCATTTTATTGATTTATTTTAAATTTATTAAGATCTACAGTAAATGAGTTTTTTTCTAAAGTTTAAAATTAACAAATTTCTACTTTTGATGTTGGGCTTATTAATTTTTTTTCCAAATTTTATATCAAATTGGTTTGTGATTGAGTTTTTTTTTTTTTTTTTTTTTTTTTGGTGTGTGTGTTTAAAAAGACCAAGATATTGTTTAGAGAATCATATTCAAATTTATTTTCTACTAGGCTTTAAAGAAAATATAGGGCCAGGGTGTTCAAAACCAAAAGAGAGTAAAACATAAATATATATATATATATATATATATGTATTTGGTTTCGGTATAGGGGGTTCATTTGAACTGCCTGGGCTCCAAGTGGAGCTGCCCTTGCACGTTAATAAATACTACATGAGATAGTAATAGAATTAATTTTAAGTCTACTGTATAAACTTCAATTATATTCATAGTGGATTTTGTTTCCTTGGGGATGATAGGCTAAGCACTCGTAATGGTCTTCCTTTTGTCACCATATTGGTTGTCTTTGTGCTCTTTGTTTTGTGTGTTATGGTGTATGCATTAACCAATTAAGACTTGGGCATAATATGATCTATTAATGAACTTGGCCTTAAATTGGTATTTTGACACAATTAGGGCATAGATTCCTTAACAAAATGCAATCAGAATTGCATTGAAACATAAAAGAGATCAAAATGTAGTCATAAACAACTGATAAGAAATATCTATAGTTTACCTTTTAGTTTCAATATTTGGTCATCATTGCTTAACTTGATGTTCCAAACTGAGTGTCAACTTCCATCACAAAACAATGTACCATAAAAAATTAAAAACTCAAATATATCCAATTATCTACAAGAATCTTGTTTCTAACATATGAGAACAAGGTATAGTACAACTCGACGTAAACAACCATGAGTTGGTACAATGTGCAATGTATTTATTAACGCATTGTCATTTGACAAATTTCATGTGCCAAAAATTTTGTGGGCTAAGTCTAGTATAGAATAAAAATTAAAAGGACATTTGTCATTTCTACAAATAATAATAGTTCATGTTGAAATTATATTGGGCACATTGATAGATAAACTCTTTACAAGGACCGCTACAACTGTGACATTGAGGATGATTTTTAGCTTTCTCAATGAAATCTAAGCTCTTCCAAACAAGTGACCATTATTTGTGTAACTTGACATTTGGGTATATCCCAAGAATACATTTGGGATGAGCAGGATAACTACAATCTACACAATAGTAGAACCAATGTTTTGGGTTTCGTTCTTCTTCACAGATATCACAATAGTATTCACCAGAGTCATCTTCAGTAGTATAACATAAAGGGAAGGGATGCTCATGTTGTTTGTACCTTGTAGAATGTGGTAGTGTAGCACATTTGAAGTCTAGTGCAAATTCACAAATGGTACAACGAAATATTGGGAAAACTTTAGAATCACAACAGTTACAATTTTGATTAGTTGGAATGCTAGAGAGAAAAAGTCGGTGCTCATGACCAGGGTGGGTAAAGATCTCTGGGACCAAACTACATGGAACATCAAGTTTGAAATCGCATGTCTCACAAAAATAGGTGAAGCCATTGCAAAAACGCTTACAAGCATAACACCAAGAAAACTTTCTCTTATAAGATGCCACTAGGGTGAGTGGGTGTCCATGAAGTGGGTGCCGTTTTTTTTTAGGTAATTCAACACAAGATTTATGAAGAAAGAAGTTGCACTTGGCACAATTGTAAAAAGGAGGAAGAATGTCTCGTACACACCCATTGCATTTTTTGTCATTCAAAACCTCATTAGTAAGCTTTAAGTCATGCTTATGACTAAAGTGCTCGATTTCTGTGGCTATTTCAATTCCATCCTCCCCCACATTGATTTTTTTGACTTTGTAAGTTACTAAGTCAAAGATTTCATCGAACTCTGGATCATCATCTTCATCTTTAAATTCTAGCAAATTTATGTCCTCCCTATTTTCCTTAGCGAAAGCACAATTGAGATGGACAACAAAATCGCATCTAGAGCAATAGTAAAACCCATACTTAGTGTTCACTTCTCTAACACAAAGTTGACAAAATCGGGAGTCAAATTGATGGAGTTCAAGAGAAGAATGGGTAAGGTGGAGAAGATGCTTGTGACGTACAACTTTCACTCTATGTGGGAAACGGCCACACTTTCTATGAATCCAGAAACTACATGGGGCACATAGATTGGGCACATCCTTGTCTTCTTTGCCACAAATGTCACAAGTGAATATAATTGACTTGCCAATGGGAGTCAATGGGTGGTCGTGGAATTTGGCTTTGAGTTGTACAACAATACACCTGATATGAAGATTAAAGTTGCAACGGTAACAATGATAACTGTATTCACCACAATAATCTTTACAGAGTTCACATCTGTTAATTTCTTTCTCAGGATGACTCGTTGATTCATTAATGAGAATAAGAGGATGTATTGGGTGCAAGGGATGGTGAAACATAAGGGGTAGTTCTGCACATGATTTATGATGGTAGAACTTATAATCTTTGCATTTTATACAACTATAGCTAGAATCCAATATTGGTTCTAGGCACCCATAACAGTGTTTATCATAAATTTTCTCTTCATTAAAGATCAATGGATGCTTTGGATGGCAAAAATGTTGAAGCTCCATCTTCTATTGCATGCACAGTCACACCTACATCCAAGTTGTTTAGAAAAATGAAAAAAAAGACTTAATAGCAAAGAGGAAAAGAAATAGAGAAAGAGGTGTGAGAAACGGTTTTGAGTCTGGTAGCATTTTTTTTATTGCTTAATTTTAATGTGAAAGATAGATTTTGATATTTGATTTTGCTTGCAAGATTGAGCTGAGGTCTTGGTAATTCTAAGATTTTAAGAAAAGATTGGAGGCTTGTAGGTTCATATGGCTATATAGTATACACTATGCAGAGAATTTGGGCATGACTGATATGAGGTGTTTGATTTTGGGTCTAATAAGTGAAAGGGTTGGATTTAGAATGAAAAATAAACATGATTGTTTAAAATTGGGGGTGGGTATTTTGTTGGGTGATTTAGTTGTCAAAACTATTTTGATTTGTTTGTTTGTTTATTGATTGATTTATTTTTATGGTTTAGCAATGTAAAAAGTGGAAGGCAATATTAAAGTTAAACTTATTGAGATAGATATAGGAGTTCTTCTAATTGATTTTTTTAAGTTGTTATTTTTTTTAATAAAAAGGGAATGTGTGTTAATATTTTTCAAAGAATTTTATAGCTAAGTAGCACTGCAGGATGTTCTTCATAAAGAGAATCTAGGTTCAAATCCTCTCTTTCCCAAATGTGATAAATAAGGGAGAGGGATTTGGAAATGTAAATTATCTTACTATTAATATGGGAAAAAATGAATATTTGATAGGAATTAAGTTTATGTTAGACTTTGGGTAACTTTTAAATTAGGTTCTTCTAATAGTTTCTACACCCACCGTTGGAATAAATTTATTTCCTACAATTATCATGCTTAACAAATATTAAGGTGATCTACTATTCTTTCCGAATATGAAGGTGATTAAGAAGTAAAACTCACTAATCTATGAAGAGCTCTTTTTTTTTTTTTTTTTTTTTTTTTTTTTTTTTTTTTTTTAAATAGTAAACAACTAATCTTATTGATTTAACTAAAAAAAAAAAGCAATTGATTATTTTGAATTTTGTGTCTGATTAATCCATAATAGATAGGAAATCAAAATTTTGAACAAGAAAATGGTTATTTTATAAAAAGCAATTAAGTGACATATCTTTTTATCAAAACTACATTAAGTGTAACAGAAACCAAATCATTTAGCAGTAAAATATCTCACACAAATATAGTGTTAATTAAATCTCACAAATATAGTGTTAATTCATGTGTAATAAAATGTAACTATATTTAACATCAATATGGCAAATTTTAGGTAAGTAAAGTAACCTATCATTTATGAATAGAAACACAAAAACACACATATGAACAAATTTACAGAAGCAAATTTACAGAAGCAACTATCAATACTAACGGTGAAAATAATCCAATTTTGGCTTCAAAACACACTTACATAAGCTTCCAAGTTAGTCCCTATTTCAATTTTATTAAAGTTAAGTTCATGTTTAACTAATATATAACGTCTACTATATATATATATATATAAGATTATTATGCCATTGTGCCAAAATATAAAAGCAAGTAGACAAGGTAAGATATTTATGTTTGCTTCCCAACATATGTGGAATAAGAGAAGCAACTAGACAAAGATAAATATTTATGCTTACTTGTCGTCTTAGACTTTTATGCTTCTCTTCTATTTAATCTATGTCCTTCACATTACAACTTTACCACTAGTTGGAGTTTTCTACAGGCAATTCTTCATTTCTGTTACTCTTTTGATTTCTTCCATTAGTATTTCAAAAGCTAAAGTGAGACACGCGAAGAAAATATGCTATTCTATTCTATGTAGTATTTGCTGGGACATATAGCATTGATTCTTTTTGTTGGATTTGTGTAGTTTATACTCGCATGAACGTAGCACATATAAGTTTGTTTAACAGTCTCATACTTGGGGCGACCCAAGTCCTATTTGTATTTAGATTGGAATTAAATTAATAAGGCAAGGGTTGGGTCCAGTGCTTCTGTGCATGGGACCTGTTGAAATATGGACACGCAGCAATTATTTGACATGTGTCTAAATTTCAACAAGTCTAATGCACCGTGCATTAAAGTTAAAATTATTGAGATAGATAGGAGTAATTCTAAATGATTTTTTTTTTTTTTTTAATAAAAGGGAATGTTTGTTAATATATTTCCTAGAGTTTATAACTCAGTAGCACTGTAAGATGTTCTCTTAGTGGAGAGAATCTTGGTTTAAATTATCTTCTCCTCAAATGTGATAAATAAAGGGGAGGAGTGATGGAAATGTTTGTGAAGGAATGTAAATTATCTTACTTTCAATATGGGACAAAATGAATATTTGATAGGAATTAGGTTTAAGTTAGATTTTGGGTAACTTTTACCAAAGTTATATTGCTCAATACCATTTTTCCATAATAAATAGTTTTTAAACCCATTGTTGGAATAAATTTCTTTCCTACAACTATCATGCTTACCAAATATTAAGGTGATTTACTATTCTTTTGGAAAATCAAGGTGATTTAAAGCAATAAAAGTCACTAATCTATGAAGAGCTCATATATGATTTTTTTTTTTTTTTTCTTAGAGTATTTGCATCAGTTTGTACAAAATAGATTAAGGGAAATTTTTTACCCAACCAACCCCAAAAACCACTTACATCAACTTATGTAAAATTATGCAAAACCCATCCAAAGCTACAGTAACTATTTAAATTTACGTGGTCATTATTCATTTTGTATTTAGTTTTTTTATTATATCTTTACATATCCCAATGATGAAGGAAGAGAGTGGATGATGGTTGTTGTATGTGAAGAGGGAGAAACAATTTTAAAAATCAAGGAAATTTGGTATTTTAATAAAATAGAATTTAGAATAAATAATCGTATTTTTGAAAAGTGATTATGTAAAATAAAAAAGGTAGGCCATTATGCTAAATAAACAAATTTTTTTGCATAAGTTGATGTGAATTGATAATAGCTTAATTTTGCATATTTATATCATTATTAGAAAGCATTATCATACTTATTTTAAGTTAATTCATGCTTTTTGTATTTGGTTTTCGAATAGTGTTGAATAATTAATTTTGTGCTTAATTGAATTTTAATGCAAGAGTATGTCTTTTGTAGGAGAATGGAATTAAATGAGTGGTTTTTTGTAAAGAAGGAGGCTAATGGACTTTACTTTTATAAGGGCCATAATGAAGTTAAAGAAGGCCAACCCAATTAAATTTGAGTCCAATTGGAGCAAGAAATCAAAGGAAATTTACACCAAATCCAAGTCCTATTCGGATTAGGATTATAGCCTGCACACCAATTTATTTTGGGCATAACTTTCAGCTCAAATGTCCAATTGAGATGATTCAAGTTAGGACGGAAAGCTAACTTAAAGGGATACAATTTTGTAGTTTATCAAAAGTTCGAATTTTGAATCTAAATGGACCAAAGATGTCAGTTAAGTGAAGCTTGAAAACTTAGGATTTTCTCCAAACGGGAATTCAACTTATAATAGGATTCGTTGACCTATTTAAAAGCTCTTGGGCAAAAATGAGGAGAGAGTGCCGTAGAATGTAATTTAGGTTTTCTTAAAGTTTCTTTATAGTTTTTAGACTTTTATTTGGTGCTATGACTTGATAGAAGTCTTGCTAAGGCAAAGGGTGAAACCCAACCGTTTATTGGCATGTTCTTAACAATTATTTAATTGTTTTAATGCTTATGTTCTTGTGTTTTTGATTGATTTACTCATCTAGAAAAGTGTTTAGTTATGTATAATTCTTTGATTTATTGTAGACTCCGAGTACGTTAAATGCTTAGTATTCCCTGCAAACCAATTCACTAGTTTTGTTTTACTTAAAATCAATCAATTTCACGAAACTTCCTTAGACAATTAATTCTTGAGTTCTTATTGTTAAATCATCCGACTAAGATCATCCTTCGTTTGAATTTTAGTTGAGTTATAAAATAAATATTATTAAGACTACTAATAAAGGTGTTGTGTATGGATCCCTAAACCTTAGTGTCTTAAAATATTGTTAATTTCTCTCAATCACCTTTACCAAACAATCAAAATCTCTTCAATTAAATTGTTTTAGTTTATTCACTTGTGGTTTGCTAATTAATTCCCTTTTCCTTGTGGATTCAACCTCGGGCTCACCGAGTTATTATTTCGCAACAATCCTACGCTTGGGAGCATTATTTAAGTCACAACATGAATGTTCTAAAATATAGTAAACGAGTAATCTTATAGGTTTAACCAAAAATGGTTATTTTATAAAAATCAATTAAGTGACATATCTTTTATCAAAAGTAAATTAAATGTAGCATAAACCTATATAAAAAAAATGTAGCATAAACCAAACCATTTAGCAATTATATATATCGCATAAATATAGTGTTAATTCATGTACAGTAAAATGTAACTATATTTAACATCAATATAACAAATTTTAAGCAAGCAAAACAACCTATTGTTTATGAATAGAAATACAAAAACACACATACATATAAACAAATTTATAGAGCAATTATCAATACTTACACTAAAAAAAGAATCCAATTTTGGCTTCAAAACACAGCTAGAGAAGCTTCCAAATTTGTCTCAATTTCAATTTTATAAAGCTTAGTTCATGTTTAACTAATATATAACTTCTATTGTATATATAGAGAGGGGGAGAGAGGATTATGATTCCATTGTGCCAAAAAACAAAAGCAAGTAGGCAAGGCAAGGCATTTATGCTTGCCTTGCAAACTTATGTGGAATAAGAGAAGCAAATCGATAAAGGTATGCTTGATTGCTTGCAAACTTAAGACTTTTATGCTTCTCTTCTATTTAATCTGTCCTTCACACTACTACTTTCCCACTAATTGGAGTTTTCTGCAAGTAATTCTTCGTTTCTGCAACTCTTTGGATTTCTTCCATTAGTATTCCAAACGCTAAAGTGAGACATGCAGAGCAAAGATGCTATTCTATTCTATGATCTATTTGCTGAGGCAGATAGCACTGATTCTTTTTGTTGGATTTGTGCAGGTGATACCTACACGCAACGTTGCACATATAAGATCATTTAATGGTCATACACTAGGGGCGGCCCAAGTCCTATTTGTATTTGGTCGCTAGTTTGAATGCCATAGGTCGGCCCAAGTCCTACTTGTATCCCGATTGAATTTAAATTAATAGGGTAAAGGTTGGGTACAGTGCTCTATGCACTGGACCCATTGAGATGTGGACAAATAAAAATTATTTGACATATGTCCAAATCTCAATGGATCTAGGATACGTTTGGTAGATTGTAATAGGCACTGTAATCTATATATCTATATAAAACCGAAACCTTTGCTGGCACCACAATTTTCCACGTCAGCACAATATTTAAAAAATAAAAAATAAATAAAAATTATAACTCCTCAAAACCCTAGCAACCTTACCCCTCTCTCAAGTTAAGAAATATAAAGTCACGGTTTCTGCAAACTCTCTCTCTCTCCAGACGTAGGAAGCCCTAAAGCATTCAAGATTTACAATGCACGGAATAGATTTTAGCTTATAAAGTTTAGCTTTTGTAAGGTTAGTTTTGTTTATATATTAATTAATACATAGTACTTTGTTCACCATTGAATACTCATATAATCAATTTCCAATTCAGTGTTCAAGAATTAAACCAAAATTCTAACTGCGCTATCATAAAATATTATTATTAATATGAATTTTATGGAGTTGCGGTGTTCAAGAATTAAACCAAAATTCTTTTAAATTATCTATAATATTTTGTCCTCTGAAAATTTTATCTCTTTGATTTTATTATATTGTGTTTCTTAAGCTATAGAGAGATTTTCTTTGGTTTCTGCAAACTCTCTCTCTCTCCAGATGTAGGAAGCCCTAAACGCACGGTATAGCATTCAAGATCTACAACTCATGGTATAGATTTTAGCTTATAAAGTTCAGCTTTTGTAAGGTTTGTTTGTTTATATATTTAGTCCTTACGTTTAGGGTTAGGTTTTAAGAGATTTATATATTACTACTATGTAGCTGAATTTCCCGTGACATCAGTTTTATGTTTTTTTTTTTTTTTAATTTGTTTTATGTAAGGTTAGTTTGTTTACATCAGTTCTTTATCTCAAAGATAAGACTTTTATTTCTACCGCAAGAACTATTTAGGTATGTATCCCTTGCAAGTACACATGAACTTAAATTGTCTTTTAATATATGCATACTTTATTATTTTCTAATAGTTTTCTCATGCATCGCACGGGTTAGCGACTATTATATGTAATAATTTCTAACATTAATATATTTCCAAATAAATAAACTTTCCATATCCACCTAACAATTATGGAAATAAAAAATCATCAAAAAATAACTCATCTCTCTAAAATTTAAAATATATTATTTTCTAGGAAACATATTTGTATGAATGAGATATTTCCTAAAATAGATCATAAGTTTTATTCTAATGTTACAACTCACAACCAAACTAATGAATAGATTTAGTTATTCCATTACAACACATTTTATTCCTAGTAATAAAAATTACCATTTCTGTTGTAATCCACATTCAATGTACCAAACGTACTTCTAGTTCTAGTATATAAAACATTGGACCCAATTTAAATTGATAGGTACGCTTTACACAATTTACCATTTACTTTACACTATGTTTGGATGGGTGGATTTTAGGGAGGATGGGAAAATTTGAAGAGAAAATATGAGAGAAAATGAGAAAGGATGTTGTTTGGTAAGGAGGGAGGGAGTGGAAAATTTTTGGTGGGGCCCAGGCATTTTCCACCGGGGCTCACCTAAATCTTGTCTCTCCAAAATGGAGAGAAAATAGTGTGGAAGGAGTTTTATGTGTAAATGACAAAATTGCCCACTGCTTTTCTTCTGCCTGCTTTCATCCAAAATTTTTTTTTTCTTGTGACTAATTTCGTCCCACTGCACTAAATCCTTTAGGCATTATTTTATTATTATTATTATTTTCACTTTCTGAGAACAATGCCTACTTCTTCTTCTTTTTTTCTAATCCTTTTTTCTTTTGATTTTCTGGGCTGTACGTAGTTTTTTTTTTTTTTAATTAGACATGATTTTTTTTCCTGGACATAATTTTTATTGTTTAATAAATTTGGATGATTTTTTTTTAATTGCTTGTCATTTTTTTATTTTAATTGTGCATCATTTTTTAAAAAGGATATATGAGTAAATTTATACAAACTCATTTTTTCCATCTCTTCATTTTTTCACTCCCAACCAAGCAAAAATGAGGAAAATTAAAATCTTTTCTATCCTCCCACTTTTTTATCCTCCCACTTTTTTATCCTTCCACTTTTCCACCCCTTCAACCAAACAAACCCTTAATCTCACAAACATTGACAAAACCATTGTAAGGTCCTTAGCTAACACCCCACCAGTGTTCAAGCCATAACCTCTTATTTTCTTGTTATTGCAAGATTTGTCCATCACAATCCTGGCTAGACGAATAAAGCTAACTGTGAGTTTTCACTCTAACAGCTGGTATAGCTTATTTTTTATTGGTTTATTTTTTATTTTTTTATTTTTTAATAAGCTGTGTAAAAGTAGAATTATATCCAGAAAGTATTTAAAACATTGTTTGTAACTAACCAAATGAGAACTCAGAATTCTTGAAGCTGTAGTAAGCACAAAATACACCTTATCAACAACCATGAGTTTTAGTGTTCTACTATCTTAGCAATTTCTCAATATCAAATGATAATCATAACTTCTCATTTAAAATGAAAAATTGAAAATCATGACAAACGCTTATCAGTTATCACCATGAAAATAATTTTATATCAACAAAATTCCTTTTTTAAGGATCTTCTAATTTAATTAAGAAGTTCAGCAGACACTGGATTGGGCTATGCCACAAGGGGAGTCAAGTTCACAATGTGAAAACTGAAAACAACAGCAGTATAGACTAGCAAGCAAAAAATAAAGTATTCAACACAATAAACTAGCCGTTCCTGCGGATAATATGATAAAGTTCCGCATTATGAACAAAGGGTACAGCCAGTTTAAGAGTAAGATTTAGGCATATGGACTAGTTACAGTGTTGTGCCTGTTTTATTATCAGCAACTGGCTAACTAGTAGATAGACTGGTCCTCTCAACTGCTTTTGCAGAATGCCAGATCACACCTTACCTCAGGAAAACCTCGAATACAATGTCATGAAGACGGAAAGAACAAAATTTAATGATTGGTTTTCCTTTGGTCACCATATAGGTTGTCTATGTGCTCTTTATTTTGTGTCATGCTATGTGATTAACCAATTAAGACTTGAGCATAATCAATCAATCAATATATTCAATATATTTAATGTTGCTGCGCTCACGTTAAGCCACGTCAACATCCACGTCATCATCTTTTTTTTTCTTTTTTTTTCCATTTTCTTATAATTATTTATAATTTTTTTTATTTCATATTTACACTTCTCCAACCTTTCTTCCTCCCTTACCTTTTTATCTCCCCACTACTTCTTTAACCTTTCTCCTTCTCTCATTCTCTCACCTTCTCATCTCTCCACTACTCTCTACATTAATATCATTCTTCATCTTTCCCTTCATCTTCCTCTATTTTTGTCTCTTCTTATTCACACTTTCTTACTATAAATTTGTCACTATCTCATTCATTCCATGCATAGTTTTCCCTTACAAAAAAAAGGCTCTCTCTCTCTCTCTCACACACACACACACACACACATAATTTTTGAGTGGATTTTTATTTTTTATTTTTCTTGCATCTTCGCTTTAGGTTGATAATTTTTTATATTCTTTAATCTACTTTAGGTTAATGCGATTCAGTTCTCTCTCTCTCTCTCTCTTTGATTGTTAAATGTTATCCTATTACATTATAAAGGATTAAATATAAAAATATAATATTATTCTAATACAAAGCATGATTTGGATAATTTAATTTGGTAGCTACTGTAATTTGATAGCATGATTTTTATAGTGCTCAATTTAGATGTTAAACTATGAGACTTTAATCATTTTTGTTTATTTTTTAATCCTTTGTGGTAGACGAAGTACTCTATAATGCAATTTATTTAGAGAAAAGCAAAGGTTGGCTAAACAAAAGTTATTGGATGAGAGACAAATTTTATCTTTTGCAATTTTACTTTAATTATTATTATTATTATTTTATAACAATGCATATATAGAAATTTATTTCTTAGATTTTGCTAATAATTGATTATTTGATAATATGTTTTTGGTGGACGAAATTACAATTTCCGCAAAGAAAATAACCTTAGTAGATTATAAATAACAATTTTTTTTCCTAATTGGTCCAATTAATCATAGTTAAGTTTTATTAATTTTTTTAGTTACTTTTTTCAGTGTTTTGGATTGTAGGCAAAAAAAATAAGTTTGAGAAAGTTTGTTTAAAACTAAAAGAATAATTTCTAAATTTTATTTTCTTTTTAATGATTCACAAAATGTTATAAATAAATTTTATTAAAAAATAAATATTTTCGTTAAATTGCCTTTTGAATTTTTGAGAAAAATTGTATTTTTTTTCATTTTAGTACGACAAAAATTATTAAATTTATGATTTATGATTGTTTCTATATTACATTTATGATTATTCTTATAATGAATAAAAATATAATTACAAATACATTACTCTTTATTAAATTAGTTTAAATTGTATAAAAAAAATTTAATAAAACTATCATAAAAATAATTATCATGCGCAACACGCAGGTTTGTGGCTAACCTATATATATATATATATATATATATAAAACCGAAACCTTTGGAGCTCCCGTAATTTTCCACGTCATCACTATTTTCTTTTTCTTTTTATTTTAGATTCTTTTTATTTTTGGTTCAATTTTCCACGTCATCACTATTTTCTTTTTCTTTTAGATTCTTTTTATTTTTGGTTTTATATCTTATCAAGTATTACAATAGTTTAGTTTAAATAAAATTCTATTAGATATATGTTTCAAAAGCTTGAAAATAGCCTTTGAAGCTCCCACAATTTTCCACGTCATCACTATTTTCTTTTTCTTTTAGATTCTTTTTATTTTTGGTTTTATATCTTATCAAGTATTACAATAGTTTAATTTAAATAAAATTCTATTAGATATATGTTTCAAAAGCTTGAAAATTCTATTTCAACTAAAATTCTATAACAAAAATTTTCACAAATATAAACTTCTGCCAAGGTCGAAACCCTTCATACTCACTCAAATTTTCACAAAGAAAACACACATATCAAATTGAAGCCATAGTAGGAAGCAAGTTGATTCTTCAACGAGAACAAATCCTGTAGTACAAAGGCCACCTAATTGCTTTTAGTTTTGAACTCGATTGTCTTATTAACAACAAAGTCTATGAATTGCAGTGATGGAAAGCCGTCCACAAATAACATCCACGCAAGGGCTTGATGTTCTTCTTAATTATCTCATATAATTCTAGGAATTATTTTATTTAATTTTTTTTGGAATTAATATATTTAGATGGTTGGCATAGCAGACAACATAAAAACAATTTCCTGTCATTTATGTTGCCTTCTGCATAACCCTAAATCAATGTTGAAATGTTGTGTTTTACAACCATCTGATCTTGGTAACCAAACCCTGCACCTATGATTGTTTATGATTATTTTTGTTCATTGTTTGTAGTTTAAACCCATTAAAACTTATTGGCTGATGGTATTTCATGGTTTTTTTTTTCCCTTTACTTTTACTTTCAAGGTTGCTAGGAACACAATCTAACATGTGATTTTTTTTCATTGTTTAAAGTTTAGACCCATTAAAATTTAAAACTTATTACTTTATAGGTTCATGTACTTTTTTCTTCTTCTTATTTTTCTCTTTTGAATAGTTATATTTTGTGTTAGTTTTTGCAATATTTGAACATGTTTAGCAGATTTCAACAACTATACCATGTATTATTCTTTTGAAGGTAATCAATTTTTCTTTTATATTTCTCTATTATAAAATCATATATATATATATATATATAGTTTTGTTTCAATAATTTATAGGATGTAAATCTTATGATTCCTTAATATTTTTTGGCCTTTTGGAAGTTTTAACATCTAACTTTTTGAGTTATATTTTTGTAATATCCAAAACTATCTGGAAAATTTCAATAATTATAACCATGAATTATTATTTTGAGTGTAACAAATTTTTCTTTTATATTTCTCTGTTGTGTAGTCACACACACATATATATTTTTATAATTTTTAAGCTCTTAATCTTTTGATTCTTTTCAATAGTTATAAGTTTATAGTCATGAACTATTCTTTAATATTTTTCGTAAGTCATTGCACGTTCAAACAATGACTTCTTTATCAAATTGTAACACAAATTGAAGTTATACAAGAGCAATTAATGCAATAATGTAGTTTCTTAATCAATTTAAAATTTTATAAAATCAATTTAGTTTACCACATAAATAGGTAGGTTCCCGTGCATAGCACGGGTTGGCGACTAGTTTTACTAATTAATAAACTTGGCCTCAAAATTGAGATTTTGACACAACCGGGGCATAAATTCCTTAACAGGATGCAATCGAAATTGCATAGAAACATAACAAAGAGCGAAAAAGTTGTCATACACGAACTGATAAGAAATATCTACAATTTACCTTTTAGTTTCAATATTTGGTCAATCATTACTTAACTCAATGTTCCAAATGAGTGTCAACTTTTATTGCGAAACAATGTATCATAAAACATTAAAAACTGAAATATCCTATTATCTACCAGCATCTTGTTTCTAACATACGAGGGCAAGGCATGGTACAGCCCAATGTAGACCCATTGCAATTTTTCTCATCCAAAACCTCATTAGTAAACTTTAAGTCTAGTATTCTCAAAAGATTAAAAAAAAAAAAAAAACTTAAGTCATGTTCATGACTGAGGTGTTTTTTGTGGCTATTTTATTTCCATCCTCCCCCATATTGATTTTTTTTTTTTTTGGTTGTTGTTGTAAGTTGCTGAGTCAATGAATTCATTGAACTTTGGATTATTTTCATCTTTAAGTTCTAACAAATTTATGTCCTCCCTTTTTTCCATGGTCATAGCACAATTGAGGTGGGCAACAAATAGCATCTAGAGCAATAGTAATAGTTAGTGTTCACATTTCGAACACAAAGTTGACAAAATCGAGAATCAAATTAAAGGAGTTTAAGAGAAAAATGGGTAAGGTGGAGAAGGTGCTTGTGATGTACAACTTTCACTCTACGTTGGAAAGAGCCATAACTTCTATGAAGCTGAAACTACATGAAACACATAAATTGGGCACACCCTTGCCTTCTTTACCACAAATGTCGCAAGTAAACATGATTGACTTGCCAATGGGAGGGCTTGGGATTCAGCTTCAAGTTGTACAAAAGTTGGGTTGTCTACAAATCAGATTGGATTGGGTTTGGGCGCAACCTGCTCCTATCGACCTGATCGGGTGGAAGATACCTCAACCCATTGCCAATTGAAGAGATTAATTAGATCGGGCCTTTAACGGGTGCCTATTAATTTGGTTGGCATCATAGAGGCAGAAATCTTCTGAAATCTAGTGAAATATCAACAGAAACCGGCGAAAAAATTTATTTGTGCCATTAACCAATAAAGTATCGTTGATCTTCAATAAAGAGAGAATTTATGACCAAAAATGTTATAGGTGCCAGGAACCAATATTAGATCCTAGCTACAGTTGTGTAAAATGCAAAGGGTATAAGTTCTACCATCATAAATCATGTGCGGAATTACCCATTGGGTTTCACCATCCCTTGCACCCAATACATCCTCTTATTTTCTTTGATGAATCAATGGGTTGTTGTGAGAAAGAAAACAGCAAATGCAAACTCAGCCAGATCCAACAAGATTTCCACTAGAAATGGTTGAGTTCTCACAGTGATATTCTTTGCAGAGTTCGCATTTGCTATTTTCTTTCTCACGATAACCCATTGATTTGTCAAAGAGAATAAAAGGATGCATTGGGTGAAAGGGATGGTGAAACCCAAGGCGTAGTTTCGCACATGATTTATGATGGTAGAATTTATACTCTTTGCATTTTATACAACCATAGGTAGGATCCAATATTGGTTCCTGGCACCTATAACATTTTTTGCCATAAATTCTCTCTTCACTAAAGATCAACGATGCTTTGGATAGTAAAAATGTTGAAGCTCCATCTTCTATTGCATGCACAGTCACACCTACATCCAATTTGTTTAAAAAGAAGAAAAAAAGACTTAATAGCATAGAGGAAAAGAAACAAAGAAGGAGGCTATAAATACTTTTAAGTATGGTAGCATTTTTTATTGCTTAATTTCAATGTGAAAGACTGATTTTGATGTTTGATTTTGCTTACAAGATTGAGTTGAAGTGTTGGTGACTATGAGATTTTAACAAAAATTGGAGGCTTTTAGTTTCATAAGGTTACGGAGGAGTATACACTATGCAAGAAATTTGGGCATAGTTGGTGTTTGGTGGGTGTGACGACATTAGGTGTTTGATTTTGGGTCTAGTAAGTGTAAGGGTTGGATTTTTTTTTTTTTTTTTTATAAGAGTAAGGGTTGGATTTTGAATGAAAAATAAGAGTATTTTTTAAAATTGGGGGGTTTTGCAATGTAAAAAATGGAAGGCAGTGTTAAAGTTAAAATTATTGAGATAGATAGGAGTTCTTCTAATTGATTTTTCTTATGGTGGTCTACTATTCTAGGTGATCTACTAATCTATAAAGAGCCCTTATAGGATTTTTTTTTTTTTTTTGGTGTATTCTTAAATATAGTAAATAACTAATCTTATAGATTCAACCGAAAAAATCAACTGATTTTATTTTGAATTTGTTTGTAATTAATCTGTAATAGATAAGTTGAAGCAACTAAGTGACATCTTTTATCAAAATTACATTAAATGTAACATAAACCATATCATTTAGCAGTAATATATCTCATACAAATATAGTGTTAATTCATGTGCAATAAAATGTAACTATATTTAATATCTATACCAGAATTTTAAGCAAGCAAAACAACCTATTGTTTATGAATAACAATAGAAAAACACACATACATATAAACAAATTTACAGAAGCAACTATCAATACTTACCATAAAAAGAATCAAATTTTGGCTTCAAAACACATCTTGAAAAGCTTCCAAGTTAAGCTCAATTTCAATTTTGTTAAAGCTAACTTCATATTGAACTCATCTATAACTTCTATTATATATAGGATTATCATGCCATTGTCCAAAAAACCATAAGCAAGTAGGCAAGACAAGGCATTTATGCTTTCTTGCCAACTTAGACTTATGTGGAATAAAAAAAGTAAGTAAACAAAGACATATATTTATGCTTGCTTGCCAACTTAGACATATGTGTAATGAGAGAAGCAAGTAGACTAAGGAAAATATTTATGCTTTGCTTGCCAACTTAGACTTACATATACTTCTCTTTTATTTTAATTTTAATTTTTAAATCCATAAGCCTCCTACACCCACTACTACTTTCCCATTAGTTGGAGTTTTCTGCAAGCAATTCTCTGTGTCTGCTGCTGTTTTGATTTCTTCCATTAATATTCCAAACGTACGCTAGAGACATGCAGAACAAAGTAACAATTCTATTCTATGATCTATTTTCTGAGACAGATAGCACTAATCCTTTTTGTTGGATTTGCAACGTTGCACATATAAAGGTGGTTAATGGTCATATACTTGGGGCAGCCCAAGTCCTATTGTATTTGGTCAATAGGCCAGCCCAAGTTCTATTTGTATCTTGATTGAATCTAAATCAGAATATCATTATCTTCTCTAATGATTAAGAGCTAGCCGATTTAAGCAAATTTTGAAATTTTTATTTATATGATAAATAACCAAATAGAAATTATAAATTCAATGTTTAGTTATTATTATTTTTACATAAATGTAATAATATTCATACATAATTAATATATATAGATCACATAGTAAACAAACCGATTTAATTCTATGTTCTTAATCTTTATAGATTTGTTTGAACAGTGTCATAAGGAAAAAATGGTTGAAATGCCAAACCCAAGGAAATGATTATCATCCATACGAGTTTATTGGATGGTCTACTTTCATATTCTAGTCACAAGCTTCTACTCCTAAGTCCTACATGATTGGGGCAGTGCAGAAACTCTAATTTGTAAATCTTTTTCAGTCAACTTCTACCAGAGAAGAAAACATGCCTAAATGCCCCATCCTAGGTCTCAATCTAGTGTGCATATTTTTCATTACTTTATTTGTTTTTAAAAAATAAGCTGTGCAAAAGTAGAATTATATCTAGAAAGGTTTTAAATGATTGTTTGTACCTAACCAGATAAACCTAAGCCAAATGAGAACTCAGAATTCTTGAAGCTGTCTTAAAGCACAAAATACACCTTATCAACAACCAGGAGTTTTACTATCTTAGCAGTTTCTCAGTATCAATGATAATCAATCATAACTTTTCATTAAGAAGAAAAATTGAAAATCATGACAAACACTTATCACTATGAAAATAATTTTATATCAACAAAATTCCTTTTAAGGATCTTCTCATTTAAGAAGTTCATTGGGCTGTGCCACAGAGGGAGTCAAGTTCACAATGTGAAAACAACAGCAGTATAGACTAAACCAGCTGATTTAGCAAGCTAAAAAGAAAGTATTTAAGACAATAACTAGCCGTTCCTGCTGATAATATAATAAGGTTCTGCATTATGAATAAAGGGTACAACTAGTTAGAGTAAGATTTAGGCGTATGAACTAGTTACAGTCTTGTGCCTGTTTTATTATCAGCAACTGGCTTACTAGTAGATAGACTGTTCCTCTCAACTGCTTTTGCAAAATGCCATATCATACCATACCTCAGGAAAACCTCAAATACAATGTATGAAGATGGAAAGAACAAAATTTAATGAAATGTTTAGTTATATTATATCAGTTGTTGCTCAAGCAACATAGTCAGGGCCTGCTTTGCAAAATGAACAGTAGTCTAAGATACATTAATCTGTACATTTTATTCTTTGCATGTTCAGTGTGAGTCCAGTACAAACATAAAAGCATTGCAGTATATAATTTAATAATGTGAAGCTTGAAAAGAGAACCTTGGTCCACAAAATAAAGAGTTCGATGATCAATGGATGATTAAAGCCAATTTCTAATCTCAATAACCAAACAAGAACACACATTTGCTTTAACATAAATAATTTGATCAGCAGGACAGAAGTCAACTATTTCCTTTCATTATATAATCCAATTAATCAAACAATAGAACTATCAAATACTTCACCAAGAAGAAAACAGAGGTTTGAAAATCTAGCAAGCTATAAAGATCTCAGATAATCAAAATCGAGATAGGAGGAAATATGCTTTCTTAGAATAAGAAGGCATAAGAGGGGCAAGTGAAGATGAACAGTCACAAGATTACAACATAATATCACAAATGAAGACAATTGGTGGAATGTTTGACACGAACTGAAAGAGGCTTTTTTCCCCATTGCTAAAAGAAGTCATTGTACTGGTTAGTGAGAGAATTTTTGAGGTTTGAATACAAGCCATAGAGGGAATACTGCCGAAGGTTTTCAACTTCATACCATGAATTGAGAGCCATCAGATGCTTATCTGTGCCAGAAAAAGCTAGCTGTATCCCAAGACTGCAATCTACTGAACCCCCTCGGTTTTTACAGCTGGATGTTCTAATGGCACAATCTTGTTTGTTGAGGCAAACAAAATTAGATTTACCTGAGCATGAAGCACATCCATCTCTCTTCCAATACAAATTCTGCAGCCTACCCTTCTGAAACTCAAGTACCTGTTTTGTTCAATGTCCATTTAGTTTAATTAGATCATAAAGAATATGAGCCGTCTATTTAAAAGAATATGAACCAGGTACAAGCTTTTGCATTATTACCAGAGTGAAACTGGTTACAATATAGGTGCTATTTGCAACAAAAGCAGGGAGAGACCTTGCTGCATACTTTCTACCCGCAAATGCCACCATATACCCACCATAAGCATCCTGTGAAGCACAGAATTTAAGTAACAGAATTATTTTGCAGAGAATGATGAGATCCAGATTACATGGACAAACACATGAAATTTACAGAAGATGAAATGCAAAGATGCATGGGTACAGGGATACAACATTTCTTGAAAAACTTAGGGTATGATATGTCGAGGATACGTGCATTAATTTACTTATTAATATATTTTTTTATATATTGTTAAGCATATATCAATTTAAAAACAATAATGGATAATAAGTGAAGCCATGACCATTAAATGTTGTGTAGAATACAAACCAAGATCCAAAAGAGTAAATAAAAGATAATTAGATAAGTATTCAACATTAAAACCAATACATAAAGCATATAATAAAAATTCTTGCGAGTTTGAGCTATCTCTCACTATCGGGGTTGGGTTACAATGGTATCTAAGTCATATCACAGATGCATCCTAGATGTATTGGCACTCTAAAAAAAAAAAAATTGATTGTCCATGTATCTTAGAGGTATCGGGTATGACACCGGTACAATACGTATCGGATACGGGTACGTGAGCTAAAATGGAGTATCCGTGCATCTTGAAACAGGGCAAGGTCTTAGAGATAAGATGACAAGGACCTAGAGAGGACACTACTCAAATCCAATATTTATGTCTATTTTATGAATGGCCTAATTGACAATTATAATCTGTTTGTCAAAGAAAAGAATAATTCTATTCCAAAAGTCTCTAATAAGTACCAAATGGCGATAGCTGTACATCCAAAATAAAAATTCATGAACAAAATCATGCAATTGCATGAGACATAAGTATGTGAATCTGAAGTAATATGAATTAACACATGATATAGTGAACCACCAAGTGGAAATTGACTAAAACTAGGCCTTTCAATTTATTAGATTGATCGGAAACTGTGGTTTTCATGATGTCTTTCTACCCAACAACTCAACTGATCATAAACACCTTAATCAGAGGGTCAAGCAAGTATCAAATCTCATCACTAATATGATCATATCAACTTCAATGTACACTCTTACGACTAACTGAAGTTAGATCAATTATTGTGCATGCAGAATCTGATTTCTGATATCCACATCCATTAAGATATCTGACAGGCTTTGGGTGCCATTTGGTTTGGCCTGTTATTAAGTGTCTTTCATTTATTGCATAATACATCATTGCCTGATTGTGATTTTATCAAACTTTCAGTTTAAATTTTAATCTTCTTATTCTTGCGTTAACCAAACACTATTTGAGATTTAGAAATGGATTTAATCCACAGAAAATCCAAACCAATAGGCAACAAGCACACTAAACCCCAAATAGTCTTAGCAGATCAAATTGGCCATAACTTCTGAAAACATCAGCCAAAACTCACATGTACCAGCAAGAAGCAAGCATGTATCTTTTAAATCAGGAATGAAGAAAATCCAGGGAGAGAAATGGAAAAAGCTATTAAATTATACAATCTTACTATTATAATATAGGTGTAAAGTCCACCAACGTTGAGAGGATATACTGGAGACCTACCTAACAGGCCAACAAATTTAAAGTGGAATAATATATATCACAACATAATATCCCTAGAGGAGAGAGAGAGGGGGAGGGGGGCACAATTCAAACCAATGGCTTCCAGCCAATGGTGCTACCCCTTAGGGTTAATTGAAGCATCCAGATTCTACTGCCTTGACTCTTCTGTCTCATGCTTTAATGGTATCCAAATGTTCTAATGTGCGGAACGTCTTTTTATCAGTATATACTTTAAGATATCCCATAAAATGAACACATTTATTTATCAAATAATTTATAATCTCAAGAGTGAAATCACACCTTGTAAATGTACTTTCCCATTTCTGTTCAATCACTTATTTACACGAACTGGGAGACCCAAAAACACTACTCTTTTAGCTCCAAAGGCTGATTATATCTAGTTCACCTTTTCTGTCATCAAACCCAAATAACTAGTCACTTATCCCTATTGAACTCTAAGTCTTCAAATTTCCTCAATTCACTTCATATGATTTCATCCAAAGTTACTGAATCCTTACCCACCCACCTTACACACCGCAGGCAGATCATGCATGTTAATTCATGAAGTCGCAGTGATCCCAATGTACTATGTTTGTAACTCTAGTATTCTTGTTCTTTTTTCTTTCCAATATAAAAAGGCAACTCCATTCTTCAATTGTTTAATATAAACATTCACATTCTTTAATACAATTTTAAAAATTAAAAAAGTTTAATGCACGATCGATTTCACAACTGTTAAGATGACAGTTTGTGATTGGTGTGCAGTAAAAGTGATGTCAGTGCCTCAACAAGTTGTGAAATTTGTTGTGTGTAGTATTGTTGAATGTAAAAACATGAGCACTACACCACTAGCAAGTAACAACATTTGGCATTTGCTTAACAATGTTAAGTGATAATAACCCATTTATTTAGAGTCATATTTATCATAACAGTAGCACCCATCAGGGCATCATCAGCTGAAGAACCAAAATTGATGCATATCTGAATATGACAATGATATATAACATATGGGATTTGAAAAGCTAAAGCTAAAAGATATGAAATGAGTGGATATTACCGGAGAGAAGCTGGAGGTGTTGATGGTGAGGAGGGAGATGCCATCGACTTTGGGCCTGAAAACAGCGAGCTGGGAGTTGAGGGTGGCGAGAGAGAGGCGGCGGTCACAGGGAGAGAGCTGATGAGACAGGTTCTGGTTGTAATAGAATGAGTCCTTGGTTGAGAATGCTATTCCAAATGTGAACCCATCGGATCTCTGGATCTTGGTGTCACCACACGGCTGGTACAACCCATTTGTGTTGTCTGCATCAAGTGTCTTCATCATCGTCATCATCAGCAGCAGCAGCATTGCCAACACTGCCATTGCCATTGCCATTGGATTAATGCTTATCAACTCACTCTGCTCTTTCACACTTTCCTTTCTTGGCTCTTTCTTGCTGTGATGCTGTTAATGGAGTCTGGTACAAACTATAAAGACACTGTTGGGTTGTGTTGTGTTGTGTTGGAGATAGTAAAGTTCACTTTATAATTGAAGAATGGAACAGAGTACATCCACCACATTCATCTTTTGTGTTGGGAAAGGTGTGAAGTGTGTCAGACAGGGATAATGAGTCACTACAACCATTGGATTTTTAAATTGTTTCTGAAAATATTAAAAAAAAAAAAAAAAATTTCCCGAAAATAATATTAAAATAAATTTGAATTATTTCAAATTAAAGTGAATGAGAAAAATATCAAATTCTGAAGATTTTGGACGTTTTTACATTTCGAAACCATCTAGATTCTTCTATATAATTTCAAAATCTTATGATTTTTTAAAGAAATTTATTTATATCATATAAAGTTGTGATTCATGGTTAGAATGTTGATATAGAATAAGATTTATGTTTGAACCTAACATGATATTAGTTCAAATAAGAATTGTTGTTTTCAATCGCTCGAAACCACTAATACTTTGATGTGATTGAATTAGACTATGATTTAATCTACTCTCATTAATTGGCCAATTTAATGGTGTTCTGGGTCACATTAATTTATTTATGTGTATAAAGTAGGATATTGTTGTTGTCACATTTAAATATGGTTAGTAAGGCTGGTCCCCTCCTCCCCCTTTATATTCAAATAATAAAAGAAAAAAATTTCTTTATAAAAAAATGATGACTCACTTTTTTCATAAAATTATTCTTCTATACCTATTTCAAAATAAGAACATAAATTAATTTAATATTTGTAAGAACTAGAATTAGACCCACAGCCCAACGAAAATACCTGATGGTGTAACAAGCCCAAAACAATATATTTGTTAGAAAGTGTATTTTACAGGTAAAAGACTCAGTAAATCAAGTATGGACCACAATAGATTGGATTCGTGCTAGAAATATAAGAAAACACAATTTGAAGAGAATAACACTTCTTGGTCAAGTCCGAGGATAAGTGTTCTTATATTTACTCAAGTTTTTTCTAAGTACAAGGATTTCTTTATTTTCCTCTTAAATTCCATACCCCATTTTTCACGGGGGCCATTTCCTTATATAGTCTTATTATTTTCAATCCCAATCTTCCACTTTTTGATCATGTAGGCACTTTTTTGGATGTTTGTCTCATCAGAAACCTCCTAGAAGTTTTGTGAGTAGCTGTAAACTGAGATATCCTTGCTCAGGGGTCATTTCCACATAAATGAGGTCAATTGGTTAGGTGCAGTACATTTAATGTGGTGGTAACAACATTCTTCTCATATTTTGCTTAGTTTACTATGGACTCATTTATCTGAAGCTTATCCTCAGAAGTATGGTTGCCTCTTGCATGGTATTCTCTAAGTGACCGAGCTCTAACCTTCCACAATGCTTCCTAAGGAAGTTTGGATCCTCAAGAGACACCAATTGTTCGTTATTACTTGTCCTTGCCCTCGACCCATTGACCCACATGACTCCCTTATATCCTCATGCATGGCCCACGACCCAATACTCCTATTCGGCTCATTTATCCCACAATATTCATTTTTAATCTAACAAAAATTATATTTAGAAAGTAAAATTTTAATTTTTTTTTTTTTTTACTTGAAATTGAATACGAAAAATATATTGAATAATTAAGAACAATATTGAAAACATTGAAAAATAAAAAATATGAAAATTTTGTTTTCTCTTTTAAATTGTTAGGAAAAATCAACAATTTAAATTTCTATATGTTTTATGGCGAAAAGCCCAACAAAAAATAAAATGAGAAGATGAACATTTTGCTGGAAAAATGAGCTGAACATCCTTAAAGAAAGTTATATTGAACTTGCTATTACCAAGTAAGGCATGTGCAGAGTAGTGGTATACCATGCCTTGCTCCAAGAGCTTATAAGGCATGCGTAAGGCGCTTCTCTAACTAATGTGGGATTAAGGGTGTCAAGCCTCAAAGAGGTGAAAATCCCAAAGACCACACTTGGGGACGAGGACAAATCCTTGCGGGCTTGGCTCCTCAAAGAGAACAATGAGCCGAGTATGCGGAGAAAAAACCCCCCACAAGGCATATATTTGTCATATAAAGAGTAAAATACTAAAAAACAAAATGGGATTGTGGTACGGTGAAATAGCAATAATGAATGTGTGATAAAATTTCACTATTAATCTCAATCATTGGATTAGAAAAAAAAAAATAACCTTAAAATTTTCTCTTTTTTATACATTTTTTACTTTTTCAAATTTTTACATC
The DNA here is from genome assembly GCF_001633185.2 of Quercus lobata. Classification (NCBI taxonomy): domain Eukaryota; kingdom Viridiplantae; phylum Streptophyta; class Magnoliopsida; order Fagales; family Fagaceae; genus Quercus; species Quercus lobata. Next base: position 19,340,168 of record NC_044904.1, on the reverse strand, counting down.
TCACAACATTATGGTAATTTGCACCATGCAATTAATTGCATGGCATCTAAATCCAACAAAATTCTTACACATTTTCTGTCTATTTTTATGGCCAAACCCTGAGCAGTAAGTAGCGTGGTCCCTGAAATAACATTAAATTTAAATTCGGCTTTATAAGTTTTAACCAAATTTTAAATAAAAAACCATTTGTTATATTTCACTTATTCACTTTTTGAATACACTATACATTATACATCAAACTCTTCATGTTCTTATACATTGGATTAAAACATAGTACATGTCTGATGTGATGTGGGACATTTTTTGCCTGATTCTTCGTTATAATTCTATTCAATTTGGTTAACAAAAAAAATGTCTTGCACGGTTAATGCTAATGCTTAAAGCATTAGCAATCGACAACCCAACCGATTAGTCCAACTAAAATTTGACAGTACAACTCAAAAAAGAGCCAACATATATAATTGCTAGCTCCAGTGCATAGCCAAATCTGACTAGCACTGTAGCTTAGCAAACTGAGTTCTGTCTCTCTCTCTCTACTACTCAGTGTCTCTCTTTTTCTCTCAACAAAAGCTCTCTCCATCATGCCATAACTATAAGCTCATCCCATTTTCATGCTTTCTCTCTATTCACTTTTTTTTTCTATTTAGATCATCTATAGACCATGGAGTCATGAGCATGAGCATGTGGGATTTAATATGTAGGCTTGATTTGGATTTGTGTCAAGAATTTAATCATGAGCAGGTGTATGGTTACTAAGAGAGAGGATTCGTGTCTTTGGGTTGGGTGGTCATGGGTGACAATTGTGGCTTTAAAGTTTAGGACTTGCATTGCAAGAGTGATGGCTTTGGGTTTGTGTTGTTAGTGAAGCAAAGTGAGAAGCAAGAGTAGAAGTAGAGGGGAAATAATAAAGAAAAAAATTAAAAATATATTAATTAAAGATTGAAGAAAAAAAAAAAAAAAAAGGAAAAGTTTGATGAAAACCCATGTGAAAATGGGTAAATTCTAAAATAAATAAAGTAGGTTTTAGGTTGAATTTGGCTATAATTTTAGTCAATCCAATGTAAATTCTCTATGTGTATTATAAGGTAATTATTCCAAGTCAGTAGATTAATTCCTTCCAAACATGCAATTATGGATTTGTATTTTATAATTTTGTAAATGAATGTTAGTCTTTTGTGTGTTCAATTTTTGCATAAAAAGAACTAAGATCGGAACAAAGTACCAAGAAAAATAATTTAAATTAAATTATAAACTACACCATCTAACTTTAACTTATTTTCAATTCATTCCTACGAATTCAAAATTTTTTTGGTCATTTCAAATTTTCAACTGTAATCTATTTTTATTTTTTAATTTATGCATAAAGGACTTTTCTACTATACATGCCAAAGAAAATGGTCCCCGAAGTCGTTTGCAGCCAACCTTGAAGCATACTCTGAGTCTATGTCAAAATCGTACTTACATCAATCACATGATTCAGTAGCTTCTAGATACAACGACTTAAATCCTACCTTGAAATGAAACCATCACTTCAGCATTCATATCTCAAAATTCTATCTCATATTATTTTACCATTTTAAAAAATTATTTTATCAATTATACGATATTATTTTACAATACTTTAAATATCATAACTTTTATTTTATAATATAACACATTAAAATAGTATTTCTACACAGTAAAATAATATATCATAAAACTCAAATAAAAACAAAAATCCAAAACCTGGTAAGAGAGAGAGGAATTGATAAAGTGAATAAGGGGTATTTGGTAGTATTGTTTGAATAATATTGTTAGGATATTTTTAATATACGTGTGGATGAAAAAGTATATAGAAATGTATGTAAGTGTGTTTAAAATGCTCAAAAAGTTGCTTGAAATGGGCTACCAAACAGTTGCTTGAAATAGTGATACAGTGCAATTCTAAAAGTAGAATTGCACTTGAAATTTTTTTGCAATAGTTGGTGTTTGCATGTCCTGATATTGGGCTTGTTTGGTGCATTAATGCTAAAGTTCTCTTACATATAGCATTTGCAATACCAAATGCGAATGCTCTTACTGATTCAACGGGAACAATGACATTCTTGTAGCTTTTTGATTTAGCTATTGCCAAGGCCCAGAGTCCTTTCCTAGTGACTCACTTTGACCAGTAATACTATGAGAGATTTTAGGAGCTTATTTGAATGGTAACTTCTGATCCAATCCATACCACACGATGAAACTTGAAAGAACACACGGGCTTTTAAAATTCCTATGTTCTAAGCATTTCTGGGAGTAAATCATGGTCAAAGCAAACTTGGTGAGTTGAATTACTCACAATTCCACCATGCTAAAAGGTACCCAACTTGACTAATTTCTATGTTTAAGCAGGTGAATATAAAAATAAAATGTTAAAAGGAAAAGAGTTACCCTTTCAAGTTTACACTACTCAAGGTAAAATTTAGATACAATTATTTATGTGCTATATATTAGATCCTTAAACATGATTAAGGAATTGTATATAAGTTTTTACCCCAACCTTCTTACTTTGTTCCTAATCCGTAGATATCTTGAGCAAGTTAGAGATTTAATTATCTCTCGTAGAGTTTGCTAACATAATGCGTAGCAATTCATGGAAAAATTAATTTATAAAATATCATAATACATAGATCTCACAAGTATATAGAACCCATAAAATATGAAAGAAAGTATCTCACGCGTTTTCGATCCATGACCTTGACCCCACAATAGACCTCCCTACTTTAAGGAAAGTTAGCACATCCATGATCCACCGGTATTGACTATTGAGTTTTAAATTTAATAAACCAACAAGATAGAAGTCTTGTTATTAGTTGGCCTTGTCTCATCAATTGCTTTGAAAGCTACTACTACATCATCAATCGGCCTAACCAAGAAGGAAGGAGGTAATTAATCTACACTTTCATTTTCCCTTTGTTTTTTTCTTCGCTAGCAAGAAAAGATTTTAATTTACTTCCTAAGACCACTTCTGAATTTCTCAAATTTTCCACTAATAATTGTCACCCACTTTAGAAATCTAGTGGCTACTTTTTGTGAAATTCTTTAATTCAACTCAGAAGATATTGAATAAGGTAGGATTATGTTTATATAATGTTTTTGACTTTTTTTTTTTAAGTACTACTATACAAAGTACAAAAATTGCACTATACTTTTTCTTTGTTTTTCCTGACCTAACTAGTTCGTCAAAAAACAAGTTCTATCTCTTTTCTTCAAAATTTGGCAACCAGAAAGGTTTTTTTAATTGATTTTTTAATAGAATTAATTATCGCAACGGAACACTATAAGACTTGTAAAGAGGATGCAAGTGGCTGCGTTATTGTAATGCTGAATAATGATAATTTAATTAAGATATCTCAAACAATCTTAATTATGTTATTAAGCACGTAGATTAAAATCATCCACCTCTACCACTATGTACCATTAACTCACAATCTGTAAGTACAAAATTCTTGTAAGTAGAGAACAAAAGTTGAAGTTCAAAACTCTATAAAGAAGCTTCACATATATACACATTTTTCTTAATAAACATATACATACACTTAAATTAAGTTATAGTAAAATTTCTACCTCAGAAAAAAATAAAAACCAACAACCTCTCGTACCTTTACACCTTTACGGTGAAAGTAATAACTTTCACAATATGCTTCAGGTTGTTTCATTTCATGGGTATGGACCGTTTGATTTGGTAGGTGCCTCGAACAAGTCTAATTGGCTAGCCCATGCGAATTTCCTCCTTTTGTTTTTTAAAGATCCCGTAGCCCAAGCTATATAGGTAAATGGTCCATTTTCATTTGATGCTGATCTATAATAATCACTGGTGGCTATTAAATGTTCCCTTCCGATGCAAAACATGGACCTAACTTTCTTGCATGTGTATGCTGAAATGTCAGCTAATTAAGTATTCGTTGCTCTTAAGTCAAAGAGTACAATCCATTCCTTCTTATGAATTTATGATACTTTGCATCTAATTTCTTATTTTAGTCCAATGATTGACACCTTTTAATATAAAAGATGTTTAGAATTCAAACCAGACGTTTAGAATTCAAACCCTCGTTCCTCTTTATTTTCTTTATATTCCATTTAGAAATTTATTTCTTGACCAAACAATAGAGAGATAATTGAACAGTTGAAGCCCTAATTTTATAGATAGAGGGTCGATCACCATTACTCTTGTTTTATATGAGAGAAATTGAGATTATTTGCTTTAATTGAGAAATCCAAACTAACTAAAAGAATATATATATATATATATATATATATATGAAAATGTTAAAGAATGCTTTAAAAGGTATTGGTTTAGAAACTATTTTTAAAAATATTTTATGGAAAAATAAAAAATAATTAATTTTATTGACTACTTTTTATATTTCTCATAAAAATGAGGTCAAAAATTTTCTAATATGATTTATTAACAATTGTTCTAAAGTTACTTTTTGACCCAAGAATATAAGCTTCAATAAAAGATACAAATGGAAAAAGAAAGGGTCAAAAGCTAATAATTTATTGACTATTGTAAGTAACAATAAATTATATTAGAAAAGTTTTGATATTATTTACATAAAAAATATAAAAAGCTGTCAACATTTAGATATTTGTTAACAAACTATTTTAAGAATGATTTGACACCATATTAGAAAAGTTCCTAAACCAACGTTCTTGTAGCATTGGTTAATATTTCCCTTTAAACAATAGCATAAACACCATGTCTATTATGCATTACCACCCAGTTAAGAACATTCACATTGAGGACCTACTTTTTATATTTTAAGTTAACTAATAATTTTTATTAAAAAATCATCCACATATCTATGATATATATATATATATATATATATGGGTTCAATAGCCCTTAACAAACCATTTTTAAGAAAATTTTGATACTAATTTCATGAAAATGTTTTTTTCCTTTTTCCCCAACAAACTATTCTAAATTAATTCACTGACAAATACTACTACATCCATTAACAAATTTCTAAAAATATTCTTTCTTCCTCCATTCTTTATCATTTTACCCTTTTCCCAAATCATCAGCACAACACCCAAACAACAAGGACGAAAGTAGATAATGCTAATGTACTTGGGTGAGAGAAAGAATGTATAAAAAATACCATTTGCATAAGTTACAGCATCTTCTAAATTTGGACAACAAATATATAGTAAAAAATGTTATTTTGCCTAATGAGTACATAACTGGTGAGCGTTTTGAGAGATTTATTAGACAAATTTGGAGTCTCATTATATGCTTTTTTAACTTAACCGATGTGAATCCTCTGGAGAAAGTTAAAAAACCTGAGAAGTTTCATTTATTGAAAGAGTATCATAATCACGCAGATCAAGACCACACAGATCGTGACCTCAAGTTAATGTGTATTGTGTACTGGCTGGCTGCCACCCAGAAATGAAAACAAAGCATCCAAGAGTAGGTGGCCCTACATTACATCAATCACACGCAAAGGAAAATGCAACTTGTCCTTCACCATGATATAATTTCATATTTTACGAAACAAACAACACCGACATCAATTTTTTTTCCTTTTTTTTTCTTTTTTCTTTTTTCTTTCTAGAACTGTGTTACTGTTTATTACTTCTTTTTAGACAAAATGTGATGGATTACTTCATCATATGCAAAAACAACCAGTCAATTGTAGGTTCCAGCTCATATTCAAAGAACATCATATTATTATTGTATAGCAACCTTAAGATATCAGTGAATTATCAAAATCAATCATAGCAAAGAGAGAAAAGAAAGAGCATAGAGAGACAAAATTCTCCTTTTCATTTCTTTCAGCATTACATTTTTTTTTTTTATAGAGAAATTGTATTATAAATAGTACACAATGATCCTAGCATCTCTCTGTCTTGTACAAGGAGCCAAAAAGAAAAAAATGGGATATGGGGAATCCAAAGAGAAGGAAGGAACAAATGGCCAAAACCGGCTTTGATTTTTACATTTCACCCGGCTGTAAAATAAAGCCAATTATTGTTCCCTCACATTATCATCATAAATTGAACCTTAAGTTTTGGGTGGCACTATTTGAGTATTTTTTTTTTCCCCACCCAAAATAGCTAACTTCCCCACCATCAAGAACAATTTGGTTCTATATAAATATATTATATAAATCCTTCTTCTTTTTTTCCTTCCCCTCCCTAAGTTACATGTGGATATGTTATAATCCATTGCTACATATGTACAAAAAACACATCACAAATGGACTAAAATCTACATTTACTCATAGTACTACTACTATTACCATAATAGTACTACTCTTACACCATCACAATACACTTTAAAGAAAAGTACCTGCTTTTCTCTTACTCTTTCACAGGTATCTCTTTTCCTTTGATTTCTTTTTGATTCCTTTTACATTTGTCCGTGACTTTGGACCTTCTGGGTTCACATTGGTTGTACTTTGAAGGCACTTAGCGCCAGCTTCAAAACCATACCCCACCGGAACAAGTCAAAAAAACTTTTAACAATTGGCCATTTTCACCTGTGAATGATCAATTCAATGGACTCAGCAGAGTTAGCTCAACTCCCAACAACACAAACAACGAAATGTCACATACACAACTTTTTCTAACAAATTTCCCACCATTATGAAATTTGCTGTAAAAAGAAAAAATAAAATAAAATAAAAGAAGTAGTGTCGGTAGCACCAAGCAAGAAAGAAAAAAAAAAGGCAATCATTTTACATATTTTTCACCTAATTTCAGATATTCAAGAACATGTGATCATTCACTGTCAGAAAAAAAAAATAGTAAACAAAAAACTTAACCAGTTTGAATTCTTCAAAAATATTCCACTAAAGAATGGGTCAAAATACCCAATACCCTCTCCTACAAAAACAGTCATAATCCAAATTTTGGCGACCTAAATTGACTTCCAACGTTTGCATAATTTCAATTTTCAATCTTTGAAAAAAAAAAAAAATGATATCCAAACGAGGGCAATTTGGTAATGAAAACAATAAAAAAGATTCTAAATCAATCAGCAGACAAACACCCAATAAAAAAGGCGGGTTTAGTAAAGTTGACTCGGACTTTTTATTACTTTCCCACCAAAAAATAAAAAAGTGAGATTCACGGAATTTTCGTTTTTTTTTTCCTCAAGCCAAGAATCCAAATTTCAAGGATTAACAACTATTACACCCGCCACCCTCACTCACCACCACCGACACTAACTCACTGAGTCAAGCAAAATTTAACCAATGCAGTAAAAAATAAACCTGACTAATGAACTCACTATTTTGATTCCGCATGATTTCGAAATTCACATTTAGTAAGGTAAAAAGTAAAAAGTGAAAAACAAGAAAAAAAAATAAGTTACCGAAAAATTTCATTCAGTCGCGGAAAATGACCGAATCGGCGAGACCCATCAAGGGTTTCAGGCAATCAGGAGTGAATTTCCTGGCGAACAAGTACGACTCGGAAAAATTGGATTCACGCAGCCGATATATTAACTCGGCCGAAATTTCGGGTGGGCGATACGTGTACGGGTGACCATTGACCGTACCGGTCCAATTGACCTTTGTCAAAGTGTAATGGGTGCAGCCATTGGGGTCCGCCATTGATAGCAGAGTCGGAAAATAGTGCTCCTCAGGGAAACACTCGTCTTCTCGGTAACACGGAAGCTTGAACTTCCTCCACAGAGTCCGATCCTTGATCACAACCAGCGCGTGCTTACGCGTCACCACGAAGAACTGCGACCCGACCCGGAACTTCTCGAACGGGACCTCGGGCATCATCGCGAACCGGCCTCTCGCGGCGTACCGCTTCCACAGCGACCGGTTCTTGGAGATGATCTCGATGAAGCTCTTGTACTTGAGGCGCACCCCGCCGTACTGAGCCGACTCGGAGGGAGACTGAGTCAGATCGAAGGTGGTGGAGGTGACGAGCGAGCTGTACACGTACTGGAAAGAGTGCAGAGGGACGCAGTACTGAGACAGCACGGCGAAGAACGCGTTGGCCGGATCGTCGATGACGGCGGTGGCGAGCAAGCGGCGGGTGGCGGAGATGAGCGTCGGGGAGGCGCGGTAGGTTTTCTTGGCCGGAATGAAGCGGAATTCGAAGACGGTGCCCTTAGGGCGGGTGACGTTGACGGAAGGATCGGCGTGAACATACACGTTGTAGAGGTTTTTGGCAGGGGCATTTTCGAAAAACTGTTGCCAGAGAGGGGCGAAGCGGAGGTCGGAGTTGGTGAGGAAGAGGAAAGCGATCTTGAGTTTGGGGTTTTTGGAGGAGAGGTGGGAGAATGTGTTGGAGGGGCCGGAGAGAGAGGCGGCGCGGTTGAAGAGGGAGAGGTCGTCGAGCTCGTCGGGGAGAGGGATTGGGACGGAAGGGCGGCGCGGAGGGAGGAAACGAGGGGCGAGGAGGAAGAGGATTGGGAGGGAAAGGAGGAGGGAAAAGGTGAGGACGAATTGGGTTGAGAACATCGATGAAGGGGAGATGGTTATTAGTCGGGATAAAATGGATGGGAGGATGGTTGAGAATTTTGGGGTGTGGGGATTTGGGTCTGGAATTTTGTTAGAACTCTAGAGACTTAAATCGATTTTTTTTTTTTTTTTTTTTTTTGGGTGAGTTTTTGGGTTTTTTTTTAGGGTTGGATTTTTTTTTTTTTTTTTTTTGGGTGGGTGAGGGGTTGGGTGGGTTTGATGATGATGATGAGAGGGTGAGGAGAAGGTGCTGGCTTTGGTGCGAGTAATTAAGAGGAATGAGAAAGGAAGGAAAGAGAGAGAAGAGAGAGAGAGAGAGAGAGGGAGAGTGGGCAAGTGGATGCAGAAGGCGTGATATTGCTTCCGTTATGTTTCACGGTAGTTGTTGGGATGTTGTGGTTTTTTCTCAGATTGGGTTGTTGTTTGTTAGGGAGAAATATGAAATGGACTAGAATGGAAAATCTTATTCTTTTATGGGCTTTGTTGACTAAATCTGCAAAAAAAAAAATTTATTTTAAAAAAATTTTGACATTATTTTTATGAGTAATAAAAAAAAGTTGTTTTTGTCTTTTATTTTAAAAAATGAAAAAAAACTGTTAAAATATTAATTACTTATTTTATTTTCTCATAAAAACTTTCCTAAAATGGTCTATATATTTATAGAAATTTTTCTCCTTTTATTTTATTTTTTAATAAAGTGGAGGGAAAATCTAGATTTTATAACATATATAATATGAGTACAAGGTTTAAAATATAAGTTTGGTTTATCTCCAATACTTTTTTAACTAAAATTTACTTTTTTTTTAATGAGAAATTGTTACATCACCCACTAATTAATTATAAAATGTAAAGATTAAACCCACTATCATTTGCTATTATGTATTTAAAATAAAAAGACACCTCTAATTAAAAAAGTATTGAATATAAACCAAACTTTAAAAATATAATACTCATGAGTATGAAAATTTATGATAATAAATATAATAGTATATTATTAAATTCTTTTTTGATAGGAAAGCGGTAGTATATTATTAAATTCTTAAAGGTGAAGATTATAATAAAGGGATGGTTGTGAATCTTATGATACGATAAAATAGAAGAGCATCAGTATTTGGGCCGGTATAACTTATAATATGCTATATTTTAGTATTAAAGCACAAAAAACATGTATTACCTGGGTTTTTAATTGTAATATTTTTTACAATCATGCTACAGTATCATCTTTTTTTTTTTTTTTTAGAGTCTCAATCTATAGTGTCTGCTCCTGATGATAACTCCTTATCATCAAACTAAGACATCAATCAATTTTTGGTGTAGGCAAGGATTAAACCTCAAATCTCTTATACAATTATTAGAAATTTTACCAGTTAAGCTAATTTGTAGAATATTGTATAATATATTCTCTCTCTCTCTCTCTCTCTCTCTCTCTCTCTTAAAGCTTGCCACCGAAGCTAGCTTCAATTCAGAGTGGTCACAACGTGGCGGAGTTTGGCGTGGTAATGGCATGATTATGGCGTGGTGAGATTGACACGGTTACGTTGTGGCGAGTGGGTTTCAATAGGGCCTGGGTTGGATTCAAATTCCAATGGGGTTGTTTGATTTTTTGCTATGGATTTTTATCGTTTAGGTTCGGATGGGTTGGATTTTGGATTCTGATAGGGTTTGGGTTGGATTTGGATTGGTTGGTTGGGTTGGCGTGGTGGGTAGTGGGTTGTTTAGTTGTTTTTACTATGGGTTTGCTAGGTATTTGGTGGGTTTTGTTTTTTGCTTTTTTTTTTGGGGGGGGGGGGGTTTGGTTCCAATGGGATTTCAATGGGCAATGGTGGCGTGGTGGTAGTGACTGGGTTGTTTGTTTTTTTAATAAGTTTGCTAGATTTTTGGTGGGTATTTGTCGGGTTTTGTTTTTTCTAATTCGAGTTTTTGGTACCGGTGGGATTTTGGTGGGTAGTGGTGGTGGGGTGGTAGTGACTGGCTTGTTTAGTTTTTTTTTTTTAATGGGTTTTTTTTTGTGGGTATTTGCTGTGTTTTGTTTTTTTCTTTTAATTTGGGTTTTTGGTTCCGGTGGGATTTTAGTGGGCGGTGGTGGTGTGGTGGAGATTGGGTTGTTTGGTTGTTGAAAGAGTGACAGTGACAACAATCAAAAAGTGAATAGAGATAGATAATTTGTTTATTATTTTATTGTATAATTTATATTATTTTAATATGTTGTATTTTAAAATAAAAGTTGAAAAGTTGAGTGTATTGTAAAATGGTATGGTATAATAGATAAATTAACTTTTGAGATGATAAAATATGATATATTTTAGATACCGAATGCTAATGCTCTAATAATAACTGTAAGGACACGATTTGTAACGAACCGCAACGGTGTTGGGCTCGCTTGTAAAAATGCCCAAATAATATCATTTGTAGAACGTGGGTTTGAAAGGCTGAGCCTTGGTCACCAAGCGGTGGATTTTTCGTGATATCCATACATGGTTAAGTTGTCTTCGCCCCTGAAGTATTTCTCCTGGAGGCGGGCTGGGAAACTCTGGTTTTTGGCCATTTTTCTCAGCCCCTTCTATGAATTACTTCATTTTCCTTTTATACTAGCCTATGTTTTTTATCCTTCGTCCACGTGTAGGATCGATATTCCAAGACTGATACTTGTCCCATTAGCCCATACCCGGAGTGGTTGGGGGTAGTTGAAAAATATGGAGAATATGGCTTTGTCAGGTGCAGAGTATTGAATAGTAGTAAGGGCAGCTTTCCCTGGTCGTTACACTTTCCAGCATACCCTTTTCTATTGGCACAGATATTTTAGATTTTTTTTTTCCAAGTTGTTTCTATACCATTTTTGCCCTTTCTTCCGAGGAGACTTCGGACATGCCGAGGACTGAATCGTCCTCGGCTGTGTCCCAAGACTATTTTGTACTTGTATTACCGATCCTGGGCCATAACCTTCCTCGGCTTGGGCCTTTGGGCTCCAACGAATAAATGGAGCTGGCCCAAAAATCGTTGGGCCCCACAATAACATATATATGACATCCTTTTTTATATATTTTTTATAATATGATAGTTAGGGAGGGGGGTTTGCACCCTCTACATTTCTTTTAATGGCACCCAAAAAAATCTAATTAAGTTACAGAAATCTTGACAACTTTTAAGAGTAAGATAAATAAGGGTTTTGTTAACGAATGTCTTTAGGAAATTTGTTAATGAACTATTTTAGGAAATTTTTAATACAACTTTCATAAAAAAATAATAATAACAAACTGTTGAAAAAATCAATTACCTTTTTTTTTTTTTCAAAAAAAATGTCAAAAAATAGTTCATTAACAAATATTTTTGAAGCATCGATTAACATTTTCCTATAAAAGAAACCAACAACCTTTAGGTCATGGTATTTATGTTGCTATAAAAAAGAATATGTATATATTTGATATATAACGTACATTCTCTTATTTCTAAAAAATATTATAAAAGAAACATTCAAGTTATAAATAATATTCTTTGACAATGACTCTCGGTTAAGGGGCTAGTATATCTTTAGCTCAATATGTCGTGTCATTCTATGGGTATTTTCACATATTTTGAGGTTGTTTCTGAGCTTCACATATAGCAAATCTATAATTTGGTAAACTCAAAAAAAAAAAAAAAAACATCTAATAGTAGTAACATATGAATGAACCTGGTTTGCAGAGATGAAAATGGATCATATATTCAATTATTCATTATTCTTTACTATTGGCCTTTAGTATAATTAATGGCATTGGCTGTTATGTCATCATTGATTTCTTAATAAATTCATACATGATGCAGATTTTCAGTAAATGTTGACGTGCAAGAAGATGGAGAGAATATTTTTTTTAGGGATCATATATCAATCATCATTCATAATAATAATAATCATATTTCTTCAAACTTTTGATAGCGAAATCCGATCTGATCAGCTTCTTTTTTAAGAATTTATCAAAGTGCAAATTAGGGACATGACAGAAACGGGTGTGATGTCTCATATATAATACAACCTTATTTGGTGGATTAAAATTATTTCTATATTTAACTTCCCAATATAACATAATGTTTATATTAACTTTTTTTTTAATATATTTATATGTACGGTAGTAGATGATAAATCTTGACTGCGAGTTTACACATGTGTCCGATTCTTTCTTAAAAAATAATTAAAAAAAAAGACGTGTCCGTACAAGGCTTGGAATCCAATGAATAAAATGAAATAGGAATATATCAGTGAAAGAAAGTGAGACACACTCTTTACTTGAGAAGAGTGGTTTCCACGAATTTTAATAAACTTTAAATTTCCACCCACATGAAAGAAACCACGAGAGTATCAGAGAACTGAGAGTATTATTCCCATGGCTACTTACTTATTAGTTACTACTATACACGACAAAAAAAGATTGGTCCAGTGTCATCATTTTAATGATTGTCTGAAAGGGTCACAAATGGTGACATTTAATCCAATTTATCAGAATAGCCCATAATATGGTTGTTGGGTAAGTAAGGGAAGAGAGGAAGGGTGATTATATATATGTCCTGTTAATAAAAGCTCCTAGTGATACCCTGAAACCCTCCAAAAAAAGAAAAGAAATAGATCAGCCTTCCCCCAAAAGTTGTACATAACTTTTATTTTCATTTTTTGATAAGTTATAAAAAGGAGCTTGCGCCTGTGTTCACAGCCCCCAGCCCACTTGAATTCGACAGTACATAAACTATTTAAGCAGCCATATTCCCACCCAATTGATGAAGATGTAGGGTTATGTCTGTATGAATTAAGTTCTTCGAGTTTTGAGGTTTGAGAGTATCGGGTTATGTATGATCAAACTATTTATATATTTAAAAAAAAAAAAAAAAAGTTACGTATGATCGAGAAGCAATAGGGGAGGCATGGACGAGAAAAATGATGTAAATGAAGTCAAACAAGATGATTTGACTTAAGGTCTAATTTCAAGTAGGGATGTCCATGGGTCAAGTTTGATCGGTTTTGAACTCAAACCGAACCCGACCCACTCAAATCGGGTGGCAACTAGAGAGACCTATCGCAGATTGCCAACATCAATGAGTCAAGTTAGTTTCGAGCTCAAGTGAACATCAATGGCGGAGGTTGTCTAACTTTGCTGTAACTCACCAGATTTAGGCAAAAAGTCGCTGAAATTGGTTGAGATTTGGCCAAATTTGGCTCAATCTCTCCGAATCTGGTCATGATTTTGTCGGATCTAGCCAAAGTTTCTTTATATCATTGGTCAGGTTGAGTTACTCGGGTTTTGGCGAAGGAAACCTGCCACTCAATTAGTTTTTAGAGGCAAAGACCCACTACCAATTGGAGGGAACTGGGAGTTTCGGACCAGGCGGACTATGGGTCGAACGCGATCAGTTTCGCAATTTCCAGTTGGATTTGGACACTCCTAGTTTCAAGCACTAAGCTGGACGAAGAGATCCAAAACAGCACTGCCTTGAGAATTATTTGGACAAATGTCATTCATCCATGGTCAATATTTCCATCAAGGTAATTCCCACTTCCTATGCTTACTTTAGTTTAAAATTTATCACTTTTTTTTGCAATGATCTCTTTGCGGGTGTGTACTGTGTATGCATAAGCCTACACCCTTTGATCAAGAATTGCTTCTATTTATAGGCATAGTTCAGATATAAGTCCTATTCATATGATATGTGCCATTTGATCTAGAAAGGCAAGTACCATGTGATCAAACAAACATTCATCATATTTTCGTTGACCCCTATGGAGTCACGGGTGCCAACAAAGATAGACATCAATTGATGGTTGCCTCAATACACACATCATTTGCTTCCAAATTGCTATCCTCATGACATTCCCTAAGAAAGAAATTGTTCCCAACTCAATCTAGAGTACTAGATGTCAAAATGATGGCATTTCAATAGCAAGAAGTCATGTCAGCCCTTGTGAAAAAGGCTACGCAAAATATTATGTCTCAAACGTTACTCTTAGGTAGTCAGTGATTTTTTTTTTTTTTTTTTTGGTAAAGGTAGATAGACATCTATAAATCTATTGATGGTTGCCTTTATACACACATCATTTGCTTCCAAAATCCCTCCAAATTGCTATCCTCATGACATGCCCTAAGAAAGAAATTGTTCCCAAATCAAACTAGGGTCGCTACAAAAAAAAATGCCTTTTTCTTTTTTCTTTTTTTTTTTTAAGTTTTGTAATTTTCAAATTTTTGTAAGGGCAAAATGGTAACTTACTAGTATTATTTGTTTTCTTACACTCTGTTTGTTTTGACGTAAAATATTTGTAAGAAAATATTTTTATATTTATAGTGTTTGTTTTACAGTAAAATATTTTCAATCAACCAAATTAACTTAGGCAAATTTGTGTAAAATTTTATGCTTGAAATTTTGGTAAAACATTTTATGTTTGCTCTCTCCCACTCACCCCATACCTTTCAACTCTCACCCCTCTCACACACTCTCTCCCTCTTAGATTTCTCTCCATAACCCAGCCACCTCCAATCCCTCTTTCCCACCTATCACCGGCTCTAAGATCTAAGATTTATGTTAGAAATATACTTACCATTCCGATCAGCTATTCGAAGTATTAATGAGACTGAGTGTTCATCATTTCCTTCACCTTTTAACTAGGGGTGGCAAAATTTAATACAACCCGCGACCACGACATAACTCGACACGAAATTAGCAAGCTATGGATTGAGGCTTAACGAGTTTGTATCATATTCGAATTAACACGTCTAACCCGTTTAATATACGAGTTGAGTTAATGTTTAACCTATGGAACCCGTTTGACATGTCTGACCTATTTAATTAAATGATATCTTACCAATATATCCTTCAAACTCTAGGTATATAAACTTATTAGTTATTATGGTTTATTTTAAAAAAAAATATTATGATTTATTATTTGTAATATTGAGATATGTTTTAATTTTAGATGATTATTTGTGATGCATTTATTTGTTATTTCTAAATTATATATATATATATTTTTTTTTTTGGTTTTTCATAATTTAGTACTAAATTTTGTATATTTTTGTTTCACTTCGATAAAATCTGATAAATTGATTGACACGATTAACCCGTTTAATAAACAAGTTGTGTTAGAGTTGATGAATCTTGACCTGTTTAATAAACGTGTCGGGTTATTGTTGACCTATATAGTCGAATACTCATTAGTTGATACGACAAGAATCTAACACGCGAACACGAATTGCCACCCTTACTTTTAACCAAAAGGAATTTCTTTTGTGCTCTTTTAACCTCCACACATAGAGAATGGGACCCAGCATTAATAGAGTTAACAATAGTGATGATAACGGGTAGATTACCATCATTGTCAGCATCTATGGAATGGGGTTTATTTCGTATGCTAGCAAGTCCTTTTAACATCAACAAACGATTTCCATAAGCTCCAATTTTGGGAAGAACAATATCTGAGTTTGTTGGTGTTGATTTGGTTCTGTAAGATTCATTTATTTCTTTGATGATTTTGATTTTGGTTGTTTGATATGAGTTAGGGTTTATGACTTTCAAAATGATTGCATGTCAATAGCAAGAAGTCATGTCAGCCCTTGTGCAAAAGGTTATGCAAAATATTATGTCTCAAACGTTACTCTTAGGTAGACAGTGATTTTTTTTTTTCTTTTATTTGGTAAAGGTAGATAGTGATTTGGTGTTACTACAGTTGATTCATGTTCATTTCTTTGCTTTTTGACATCTAGCTAAAATCATCACTTTTTCACTATTATATTCCGATAAGCATAACCTAAACCTACAAAAATGAAAGAACTGAACACATAGCCAGCCAAACTACCATTATAATACCATTGATCTAGATAAACATTTTCAAAATTTTCAGAGCAATGCTCAATCTTCTCACATAATAATGGATCTCAATAATTAAATTCATAATGAGATTTACTATTCATTTAAGAGAAAGGAGCACTGCTTCTATAGTACCAGTTAATTAATTTTTATATAGTACTTAAATATAAGCACAAGGTCAATGGACATTGATTTTTTTTTTTTTTTTTTTTTTAAGGAAAAAACAAAATTAGGAATTAGGGTTTGGGCCTCTGGACAATGAAGATTTTAAGATTCAAACCCAATTAACAAAAAAAGAGAGATATCTGCACATAGCTATTTTAGGTGAGTTCAAATTTATTGGATTCTAATTCTTGTTTATGTTTGGACGGTTGGAGGGAGGAAGGGACCGAGAGACAAAGTAGATGAAGAAGATTTTAGTATTTTATCATGACAAGAGTATTAAATTGTGAGGGACTATAAGTATTTGAATTCATATATTGATAACTAAATTATATAATGTACATGTGTGGTGTGGGTTTAGAGTCTGAAAGTCAGAATTTCAAAATGAGTGATTCTAAGGATATTATGAATTTTACTATATAAATTTTACAAATTAATATGTCACTAATCACAAAAGAGTAATATAACATTTATTTATTTTGTTTTTATAATTACATTAATTAGTTTATAAGTTTTTTTTTAATAGCTTTTGCATTTTCTTTTCTCAGGTTATTAATGTGTCAGTGTTGTTTTTCCTTTTCTTTTTCAGAGGCAATTTTAACTAAATAGTGGGGTTATATTTCAGAGCAGAAAATTTTTTATTTAAAGAATTATTAAACGTGAGACCTATACATTGACTGCTTATGGTTAATAGAATTATTAGAAAGCAACAGTTAACCCAGAATTCAGTAAAATACAATTATCCCTAAATTATTTTAACACGACAAAAGTTCTAATTTTTCTTAATGAATATCCGAATAATCTTTTCATGCATGATCATAATCTTATTACCAAAATCTATATATTTATATACTACTCTAGTGGAAATTCACAACTTGTACACGGTAGATCCCACTAAAATACTTCGAACTATTGTTTTTCCACCATTTCCAGATTTCTTTAATGATTATCACAGCAGTGCGTAATCTTCAAGAACGGAAGAACATAGCAAGAAATCTAACAATGATAGTATTATGTAAAGCCAACTGCTCCGAACACGGTGCATTTGGAAATAAATACCGCATGATTACATAATTGACAACAATAAAACTTAATAACATTACGACAGCCAAATATCAAACCCACTAAATCTTATTCCCCGCGACAATCCAAGCCAATCTCCTTTACAATGTCATGGTGAAACCACCTCTGAATTTCATGACAAGAAGCGATGCGCAGGTTGCATGCCCCCCAAAAGTGGCAATATATGTACAGACTGAAACAGCAGCGATTCAATCAAGAGCAGCCTGCAGTAGGATATCTTGTGTGGGATTCTTAATGTTATGGATCAACAGCCTGTGGGACAGATTTTGTAGAGTTTGAGTCCCCTCTTCCATTAATCTTAGATTTATCCTTGACGATCTTCTGCGAGTTGGGTGTCCCTTTCGCGACAGTTTTATTAGGATGCCTGGACAATTGAGCCCCGGCACCTCCCCCTGCTCAACCCAAATTAAGGAAAGACTAAATAAACTGCAGAAGCATGATGATTCATAAAACACCCAGCAATACACCTCATGGTGCATTGCTTGAGTTATAACAGTTATGCGTACTTAACAGAGAAAATAATTTATTTATTTTTACACTGATTATAAATTGTAGTTTTTTTTTTACTGTGATTATACATCTCAAAGAATAGTACAGCATGAATAAGAACAATTCAGCATAGCAAAGAAAACCCGATATTAACGAGCATATTTTTTTGGTAAGGAAAAAGTGACTGATTTTTTTTTTTTTTTTTTTTTCCTTTTGTGAAAAGTGGGGTGGGGGGGAGGGGGGGGATAAGTTTTAATAGCCTGAATTTTATTGCCAATTGAAGGAAAAAGGAAAGCCATATTCCACTCTAGACTACAATTCTTTCAAACAAGGGAAGCAACAGAAGTTAGAAGATTGCGTATGCACACACCAACAGAGAGAGGGGGATAACTGCAGAACCATTTAATTGTGGAGAGAGAGAGAGAGAGAGAGAGAGAGAGAGAACTCACCGCTGTTAGGTAGAGACAATCGCTTCTTTGCCTGCTTATCTGGTTGTGTGGATCTCTCTTTTGGATTGCTGTGAGACCTCAAACCAATTCCAGGCCTTGAGTTAGATTCTTCAACTGGATCATCTGCATGTGGCTTTGGCTTGGATTTGGCAAGCAGTGTACTGGATGCATCTTGCATGCCTGCTGATTGACTGGATGAAGAACCACAGCCATCTGAATAAGAGGGGCCTGTTTTCTGACTCGAAAGGTTTGGATGAAGATTTGGTGCAATTGGTTTTTTGCCAGCAGATTTTACATGGGATTTAGTTCCATTCATATCCTCAACTGATTCATTTTCACGTACCATCACTCCATCTCTAAGGTTAATGTCAAGAAACCGATTCTCCCAAGGACGGACAGCCATCCATCTCTCCAACCAGTTCCAACCCCAGCTGCTTTTATCTGGTTCAAATCCAGATGGAACAGCTTGCAGCCTCGATCCAGCCTGCCACTGCACGAATGGAAATGGATTTTATATGTATTCCAGTAAGGTAAACTAATATCTCAAAGAAAATAATTATAGGACAGACGTGAGTACACAAATAGATACAGAGGGGATGTCTCTGTGTAGATATCAAATATTCCAGTCAAGCAAGCATCCGTAATTTATACATTAAAAAAAAAAAAGTACAATTATAACAAATGGACAAACCTTATGTTTTAACTAAAAATTCTAATCCTATTCCAAACGTAGAATGGAAAATTTTTATCTCTGAAGGTCTGTCCAGGATTCTAGGTATCAAGAAGTATCAGATATATCTCTCATCTTTAAAAAATAAAAAATTCATACGTTTGAGCATCCAAGAAGTGCCCTTCTACTTGGGAATTGGGACACCTTTATCTATTGAGAAACCAGCTAGCAGGACTCAAGCGCAACACAAATCCCCAAGGTTTTTTTTTTGGATCTCCCCAAGGAAGATCAATGTAACATAATAAAAATAACCCTCTTTTTTGGGGGGAGGGGGGTGCAGCAGCAAGCTAGTCAAAGAAGAGCTCCCTCCCTCCCTCTCTCTCTTATTTCTTTTTCAGCTGGGATGAATGAGAGCTCACTGTAAAGGCATATGACACTTAAGACAATCAATGGAATGAGCATGGAAGAGCAATGATGGATGCACCTATTTGCCATTTATTTTAAGCGGACCTTATGGCATTCAACCAATAAGACTATCCAAACAACAAGAATGAAATATTATTATAAAGCTTGGAATAACATATATGCAGAAGTCACAATCAACTATGGGGTATGGGTAGGCATATTAACTGTATATGACAATAAAATTTAAGGGCAAAATTACAAAACTTCAAATAAGGCTTCAAATATGAAGAAGGCGACCTGAAATCTTGGTTAAATTAAAACAATTAATATAAAGGCAAGGGTTCAGGAAAATGCTACCACTTAAGGAAAAGCAGCATATTATGGAAATCTTAGTATTATAAGAAACCCTTTTTCTTTTTTTTTGAGAAACAGTATTATAAGAAACCTAACATCATAGTCTATCTCAAAACCCTAAGTTGACACTTAAAACACATTATAGGCCAAATTCAGATGTGCATGCCCAGACATTTAAGTTCATCTCCAGGCGTTTCATATTTATTTTCCTCGTTATCACTATGGACAATGCTTTCCAACATCTGACATTCTTTTCATGAAACTTATTAAACTTTGAAGTAGAACTTGCAGTTTCATAAGCCAACAAGAGGCTCATAATATTTTACCTGGTGAGCCAAAGCGTATGCCATGGCTCTCTCTCGCTTAGCCGCAGCCTCCTGCCTCTTTAACAATTTGGTTTGAATTTGTTCGACAGATCCCACACTGTCACACCACCCTTCCTGCTTCACAGTCAGAAGAGTCATAACATGCTAAATGCACCTAACAAAGTCTAATATTTCAAGAACAATGTCATATAATATGGATGTAATACATTAACATAACTCATTCTGGTATAATATCTTTGCAGATCATTATAGTAAATAAAATTTGTTATGGGTCAAAAACAGATCCCACACTGTGACACCACTCTTCCTGCATCATTGTGGATAAATATTTTGGGACATCCCAAAATGGAATAGTGGACAAACAAAATGGAACAGATTGAGTATATCCAATTGAAAGTAGCTAAAGTTTCTTACTTCTATTTCTCGGACACGAGCCTCATTTACAAGTTGTTGCTGAAGTTTCTGTTGAGCTGTTTGACTTTCCAATGCCAAACGAACACGCCTGGCTCGTACACGAGCTTGAACTCTCACCAAAGCTTGCATACAGCGGAGAGTTATTGCAGCTTGCTTTCTCACAGCATGGCCCCTGACAAGGGCTTGAAGTCTTACCAATCCTTTCAAAGCTCGTAAAGCTCTTCTAGCCTGATATATACATCAGAAAAACATTCCAATCTGATCACAATTGTTAGGCTGAAAGTGCCTCCAAAAGAATTTTTTTTAAATGAAATAAATTTTATTTAACAGACCAAAAGGAGGTCCATTATCTAATAGTGCAGCTGCTCCTGATGTATTTATCTACCCTGATGATAAGCGGTCAGTAAACTGCACCTTCTTCTATATTTCAACATATGTGACAGAATTAAAAAATTCTCTCCATGTTTTTTAATTAAGGCTCATTTTTCATAATACTCACGCATAATGGTTTCATAATTAAATTTCATCAAAATCTAGTTTACAAAATTTGTAGTCATTTGAAAATTGTCTGTTATTATGTCATTAAAAATTTACAGGCTGGCATCTAGCTCAGCATCCTGCATACAATTTTTAAGATACTTGACCAGTTTACTATAGCTGTATTTAAGCAATTAGATTCTATCCTTAATGGGTGTAAAGCTTAGATAGCTACAGCCTACAATTTAACAAGAGAAGTAGCCCTAAAAATAAGGTAGAATGACTTTCATATAGTTAATAAGTAAAACAAAGGCTTAGCTGATCTTAGTCCAATTAAATTTAATCTTAGTCAGGAGTCATATAGGGTGACTTCCTTTACAATATGTTTTGTATCTTAGGAGTTCTCATTTTATTTTATTTTTGAGACTTCATTAGATTTATCTTTGTGAGTATCTTACAACATACTGGGTGTAACTCCAATATGAATCAAAGAGAAAAGTAAAGGGTTTCATGTTTTTTCCCCTTCCTCTCAGTTAGCTTCTGGGTCCACAAATAATAGCAGATTCCCTCAATCACGTAACATACTCTTCCTTCTATTTCTCCCAGAATAAAGTTTTAGGATAATCTTAACAATGGATAAATTTATTAATAATAATCTTATCCTTGTAAATTGGTATTATTCGTGCATGTGTACACTGCACATGTACACAAGTTTCTTCTCTACTTAATAAAATCTTCTATCACTTATCCAAAAAAAAAAGTTCTCATTTTGTTTTTATGCCTTCTAGTACATTAACCAGATGATAATTGCATAAGAAATCATCAAAACTAGAACTGTCTCCTCATTTATGCCTCAGCTCATCATAGCAGTCCTCATTCCAATTTATCTACATAAAATAGTGTTATGTGAAGAAAAAAATGCATTGAGCTGCTTCATGATCAAACAAGTTGATTCTATAGGTAAGGAACGAGTTGTCAAATAACCAATAGTTGTTACTATATGCATATATTGCTTTGCACTATTTCAAATAGAAAATGATGAAGCTGTATTAATCTTGAGGTGGAAGTGCGTCGTCATAGATTATCCCACTGCTATTGTTATATTTTCATGCACATAGGTCAAGGTTCCTATTTCTCCCTAACCAGCCAATCTACTTTGTGTTTCCGTATAATTTCATCCAACTACGTGAGCATATATAATGAAGTTTTAAATTGTAACATCAATTCAAGATTAGATCAGTAAGAATTTTTTTTTTTTAATTAGTAAGACAAATATTTTTATAGTGGAAAGGAAAGGGGGCCCACTATATAAGACAGTTGCACAAATGAAATTCAACAAGACAATTGCTCTTTTTTTATTGCTAAGTTACACAGGAACCCTATGGGTCTTGAACCCATGACTTCACCCACCTCGAACTTACAAGGGGGAGGAAATTCAACAAGACAATTGCAATAGGTGGATGCATAGAAACAGGAGACTGGATCTTGAGTAGAAATGTGATGTTAGAAAAACAAACTATTTTCAAGGGCTGATTGGATAAGCTTTAAGATGATGTGAAGTAGCAATACCAGAAATCCACGAAAAGCAGTTTGGATGCGCGTTGCAGCCCATTCTTCTTTCACACTTTGCTCATTATGAGCTGCAACCTGTGCTTGAGCATCTTGTGCTTGAGGTGAACCTGAATGGGAGCCAGCCACATCTGGGTTTGATTGAGTATTGGAATCTACAACTGGTGGAGCAGCAACATGATCAAACTCATATTGAAGCTTATCAGTATCAATCTCAACAGAATGTTTTCTCCGGTGCCTAGACTTGCTAGAAGCTGTTCTCTGTCATGATTAAAGAAAGAAAAATTAAAAAGAA
Organism: Quercus lobata; assembly: GCF_001633185.2. NCBI lineage: Eukaryota > Viridiplantae > Streptophyta > Magnoliopsida > Fagales > Fagaceae > Quercus > Quercus lobata. The sequence continues at coordinate 19,317,204 of NC_044904.1, read as the reverse complement.
ATGGATTGATATGTTTAACTATGTAGCATTTTACTATCAATCCGCTTCAGAGTTTTCCAAGTTTTTTAGGCAACAATTGAAGAAACCCCTCAAGGATTGAAAATACATTATATCAGAAAACAATCCATCTTAAAATAGAATAGCAAGGCTGTAACAAATTGTTCTGTATTGGTGTGCATGACATTGTCCAGGTCTGCAGACAAGACATAATTTGGAATGAACAGCATGTTATTTTATTACCATTGCAAATTTCTTTCTTTATTATAAACTTAGACACACACCTATTGGGTCTTGAACCCATGATCTTACCCTCCACCCCATTATTACAGAGGGAGATGACATTTGAGTTTTTTCACATACACTAAAAACATGTAAAGGGTTTGCCCTTAATACCAAGATCTGGTGTTGACCAAGGGACATCAAATAAGATAAGTATAAAGAATGTCAAATATTGGCTGTTAATTATAGAATCAAGGATTTGCTGCAAAGCAATATAGGGAAATAAACATTACATGGCCGAATTTATATAACTACATGTTTACAAAACAATACATGTAAAATAAAATAAAAAATTCAAGAAAAGAAAAAGGGACAACAAATACACAATATGACACTTTGGTCACTTTGGTTTTGTTAACTGCAGATCTAACATAGGAATAAGTCATAGAAAAGGATTAGTCTGGATGGACTACAGAAATCCTCTCCACAAAATTTTCAGGATTCATATTTGTAAAGACGTCTGTGAATGATTGTTTTCACTCTAGCTCCAAACTACTCAGAGTTACATGCTTAACTAAAGTCACGAGAGCTAAATTCCCAAAACAAATCAAATAAGCGCCATGGAATTCATCAAACATTTATAAACAAGATAAAGAAACTCCGGCAAGTTTAAAAGAGAAAAATTGGGGTCAGGGTAGCAGCACTTATTAGCTTTGAATCAGCATTGAATTCACTGCCAAACAAAAGACAAAATATTTTATCCGAAGTGAGCAAGATATCATATGAGGATAATTCAGCAACAAGTAATAACCACATTTTTTTTAATCAGCAGAAGAACTAAATAATGAGAATATAGAAAGATTTAACAAACGATGAAAAGTAAAAAGTTTTTTTTTTTTTTCAAAAAAAAAAATAATACTAATAATACCCACATTTTCATTTTTCTCTGAAGATTGTGACTTTTCTGGTTTCTTCAAACCAACCAAAGCTCTAATCCATTTTCCTGAGACACCCATTGCGTTAGTTACTTTAGCTCCGCAAAATACAGACCTGCAAGATGAAAATTCTTAGCCACACAATTGCACATTTGTGCTTACTGTACTAAAACCCAAAACTTGGCAAATCTGGAAAAAAAAAAAAAAAAGTGACCCAATTCATCATTTTCCAAATTACCAACCTTCAAATCACAGCCCCAAATTGCACCTTCGAAGCATTCACTTCAACAATTAAGCTTGTGCCATCACCACCAACCCACATTTCTGAAAAAAAAAAAATCATACTGATTATTAACACTAAGCAGATCTTAAATAATAAATTCATAGTGAAAAATGTTGGACTATGAAAAAAAAAAAAAAACAAAACACAAAATGCAAGCTGAGAAAAAACAAAACGCAAATTGAGCAACAAGAAAATGTAGATCCATAGATCAAAAGCTTAAGAAGCCTAAAATTCACCTGAAGTAAATGCGAAGAAAAATTAGGTAGTAGCTTTTAGGCGGTTGATCTATCAATCACTCAGTGAGTCAACGTAGGTCCAAACCTCGCTCGCTCTTTCTCTTTCAATCTTTTCACCGCCCTTCAAAATTCCAAGTTTCAGAGAATCAGATTTGAATTCTCAATTCTCAAACCCTCTCTCTCTCTCTCTCTCTCTCTCTCTTTCTCTTTATTTTTACACTGAAATTTTATAACTGTTGTAGTTTCTTTCTGACTCTGATTGATTGAAGATAAAAGGCGGTGTGTGGGGCTGGGCTAAAGTACGCCGAGAAGAGAGAAACGGCGTCGTATGGGGAAACGTTGAAAACGGGATCCCGTTGGGTCGTTTTCACACACATGGAGACAGAAAGGACAAAACCGAGAGTCAATCACGGGAAACGTTGCCCTCACCAACGAATCGATTGAGTGGGTGGGCCCCACCTTTTTGCTTCTTTGTTTATCTTTTTTGCTCCGGCGCATAATAGCGGTTAGATTTTGACTGCCTCAGGTTTTATGTGTCATAACTCAAAAAGACAAGCACGATGGACAAAAGGGTTTGGAGGGAACATTGCTTAAAATAAAATTCATTTATTTATGCTCTCTCACTCTCTCTCAGCCTCAGCCTCTGTTTTTTTTTTTTTACCTGCTTTTTTTAGCCTTTAAAAAAGAGGTCTGTGAATGGAGGGAAATGAGTGGAAATAAATTAGATGGAAAGATTTTTTTTTTTTTTTTGAGAATATTCCTTTTTTTAAAATTAGTGTATGAGAATTAAAGTTTTGTTTCATTTATTAAACCATCAATTGGGTCTTAAGTTATTGGTCAAAGTTATTGGGCTTTTACTTAACTTTTTAGTCTCGAATTAATAAGAATCAAAGTTAGCTATGATTTTAATAACTCAATTTTAAATTTTAAAATACTGAGACAGAATTCAGAAGTAAATTATAACACATAATTCATGTACCAAGCTGGTAATTTGAACTATTAAAACAAGAACTTTATATGGACAGTTGTTTGTTAGTATATTATGATCGGGGAGTTGGAGGATCTGAGCTCTTGATATTTTTGTTGAAAACGATAAATTATTAGAGCATCCACAGCAGTGTGAAGATATTTTTTTAGTTATTTGGCACCACAAAAAGTCACTTTATCTATTTTACCTACTCATTTTACAAAACATCCAGCAGCAATGGATCTATTTTAACTTTCAACACAATAAAATAATATAAACATTATAATAAAATAATATATCTACTACAATAAAATAATACACCACACTGCCAAAAAAAAAAAACCACAAACTGATCATTTGAAGATTCTGAAGAACAATAAGCAAACCCAAAACCCCAGCCACCTCCACTGCCACCCACAACCCACAACCACCTCCACTGTCCACAGGCCACCATTAACACAACCTAAATCCCTCAAATTTGCAACAAAATCATATCAAAAACCAACCAAAGTCACACATAAAAACAACCAAAATTCAACAAACCCACAAATCTAGCAACAAAAAAACCCAGGGACAACCAACAAAAAAAACCCATACCACCGCCACAGCCAACAACAACCGCCCACAGTAATGGCTTAGGACAACCCACCACCACCACGAACACATACCACAAACACAACCCAATCAACAAACCACCACCACCACCACAAACTCACCTCAACAACCACCACCCACAACTCTGATTTAAAAAAAATAAAAAAAATAAATAAAAAAACCACCACCACCAGGCTTGGGTCGCCAACAGCTGGGGACTTGTGTCAGCAACAGCTTAGGACTTGGGTCACTAGCAGCTTGGTGGGCAGTGGCTAAGGAGTGGTAAGAAGTTGGAGGAAGAAATAAATAAAAAATGAAGGTGGAGAAGAGAAGTGCTGGGTTTGGTTCGGTGAAGAAGAAAGAGAAAATGTGAAAAAGAAAGAGAAAAGAAAGGAGAGAGAAAAACTTAATTTGATAAAAGAAGAGAGAGAAACCAATTAAATATATATATATATATTTTTTTTTGCCTTTGAGCTACAGTGCACATCTATCATTAGATGTGCATTGTAGCTAAGAAGCTAAATTTTTTAGCTTTACTCCATTGCTGCAGCTTTACTTCTGTGATTAGTGATGCTAAATAGTTATATTTTTAGCAATATAATTATTTAGCATCACTGCTGTAAGTGCTCTAAGGTCTACCAGGAGGACTGTTGATGTGGTCCTTCTCGACCTCCTAACTAATAAAATGTTGTTATTTTGTGCAAATATGACATCATTTGATATTTTTTATTTTTTATTTCTTGTGTTGATTATGAAGCTCACACATACATTTGCATAAATGACATCATCTCGTTGGTCAAGGAGGACCACATTAGCAGTCATCCCGGTGTAAATAATAATTTCTCGTTGAAAACATGCCAATCAATTGATCTAAAACTCTCTTGGTATTAGGGTTTTATGGGGGAAAATTACTACTTCAATAATTCAAAATACTAGCCACATATGTTCATATTCATCAAAAGGATTGGTCAAGTTATAATTTCGTAATCACTTATAAACCCAATATCTACTTAGTAAACATTTGACATAGGAATTAACAAACACACACAATCCAATTCAATCAATTGCACATAATCAGGCATCACATTTTGCAACTTTCAAATTATATATAAATGTGTAGTATTTTTATAATAGTCTCATGTTTTATTATGCAATTTAGCTAAAATTGTGTTCCCAATTAGCTCTAGAAATGAGTTTAAAGGAGGTTTTGTTTGAACTTTGAAGGAGATAGGATAGCAGTCATTCAACATATAACTCATGAAGGAAGTTGTTGGGTTGTGCTCATGGCCATGTTATAGATGACACATCCCCTTCTTTAAACTCCGATTTGTTCATAGATGAATCTCTAATCAACAATAGAACATTATCCATTTTGCATCATATCTAAGGAATTACTTGGTTAAGGCCAAAGAACAATGTTATTCGATCATTATCAAACTGTCTGTAATCTTTTTTTTATCCATGAGGATCTCACTAGGGTGCCTTCTACTTCTAATAGGCCATGAATTAGATCAGAATCATTCTCAACGAGTCCATAAAAAGTGATCCCAATTTTTTCATCTGATCTAGGTAAAGACCAAAGGTCTTGATTCTATTTTTCTCATTAAGGTAAAACTTTGGATGAGCTACAGGTTTGATTGGAAGAAATTTCAAATGATATAGCTTCTATTGTAATCTGGGATCCTACCTAGTTTTTCTTATTAGTTCTTTTCGACCAGATTCTTAATAAATAAATAAAAGAAGATGAAGATCTTTTAAAGTTTCTAAGGAACATATCAAGTAAAGTTATTTAAATCATCACCTTTTACATTAAAAATATTAAAATTATGTCCCATTATCAATATACAAACACACACCTGATAAAACAATGCTTAAAAAGAAAAAAAAAAAAGAAAACTCACTTATTCACTTTAATTCTATTAAAAACCCAGAAAAAATGACTAAAGGAAAGAAACCAAGACTGTCCCTTTCTTTCCCTTTCCCTTTCCCTTTCCACGGTCAATTTCCAGAGCAATACTAATACTTTAACTTCAGGTTTAAGGTAACCATTTTCAAACCGTAGTCCCATTGTCGGGGGAGAAAATGGCCTAACCACTAATTAATATTAGTCCCTTCAATCAATACCCACCTAACAAATTTAAGAATATCTAAAACCCAGCTCTAAATTTTTTTTTTTTTTAGGAAAATACTAAAGCCAAGACAATTTTATAAATTTTATTTACAAATTTCTGTTATAATAAGTGGTTAATGGTAAGTAAAAAAATAATATTAATTGTGGTCTCATATGAAAATTGATAAGAATTTATCATATTAATAATTTGTAAAAATATTATAAAATAATTTGTGATGGTAGTATTTTTTATTAATTAAAATATTGAGCCTAAAATGAGAGAAGTTTTATAAACTAAAGAATTGATTGAGGAAGAGAATATCAGAATTGATCGTAGTTAGAGCTACGGAATTGCGAACTTCGAGGCTAACGGGCAACCCACTGATGTTGACGAGGCCTTGTTAGTCATGGCTATTCATTAATATATATGGGTTTAGTTCTCTTTGGTCCTTTGTGTTTGTTCGCTTTCTTTTGGTCTCGTTATCATAAGGGATTATAACGGTGGTTGTGGTAGTTAAGGCTGTCTGTAAGTGTTGCTTAAACAACAATTTGTATCGTTTAAACAACATAACAAATATTTTCACAATATTTTTTTATTTACACATATTTTCGTAACACTTAAATAATATTATTAAAACAATATTACCAAACAAATCCTTAAGGCCTGTTGTTAATGTTATTTAAATAACAGTATTCGTTGTTTAAACAACAAACTATTGTTTAAACAATACAATATGTATTTCTACAACATTTTTTTACTCATATTTATTTTCACAACACTTAAACAACGTTATTAGAACAATATTATCAAACGGCTCCTAAACATTCCTTAAGATTAGCCATGTAGAGTCTTTTTTATTTTCTTTTTTTTAAGTCAATTTCTTAACCTAGATTGTGCTTATAATGCCACAAGACGAGTAAGTTTGGTTTATGAGGTGATATAACCTTAACCATTTTTTTTGTTGGGTAAAATACTGAACTCACTCTCTAAGTTTCATTAGAATTTATTTAAGTTTTCTAATTTTACTTTTATTTATTTTAGTCATTAAGCTTTTAAGTTTATTTAATTAAAACCTTTTCATCAATTTTCATTAAAACTTTTTTTTTTTTAAATCTGAAAAATATTTTTCATTCATTAATTGAAATTTTTTATTTGAAAATGTTAAAAAAAAAAAAAAATTGAATGATTAACCACAATATTTAACCAAAGTTGATAAAAATGTCTTAATTGAATAAAATTAAAATTTAGAAGAATGAAATGAATTCTAGTAAAATATAGAGGATGAATTTTGTATTTTAGCTTTTTTTTAATTATTTATTTTATATGATGAATGTAAGAAATTAAAGAACTCTACATGTTGAGTTTATTTTCGAGAATTTATTATTCAATCCTCCCATTGAACTATACCACTAAAGTGGTCATAATTGGACAAGGACAAACAGATGAAGTAGCATTGGGGCTCCTCAAAATGAGACCTTGGATACCTTTAGGTTGGGAGCTCTCGCAAACGGCAAACCTGTCCTAAACCCAATGATGACATAGAATTCAAAATTTGTCTAACATTTTCAATGGAATGGAGTGGCTACTTATCAACGTTTAACGAGCACTCCAATGGGCTATTTTTACATATATGCAAACAAAATAAGTATACATCAACCACCATACCTTATATCACAATTTTGGGGTTGGCTGAAATCTAGAGGAAAAAAAAAAACTAAAATTAAAATTAAAATAAGGACAATTGATGTCTCAGACTATGCATTTCTCCCTTACTAATCCAAAAAAATAGAAAGAGAAGTATTTTATGTCCCCCTCTTATTCTACCAAAACTGCTTCATCTGAGCTCAAGACATAAGTTTAGATTTGAAAAGCGCAGTTAGCAGGGGAAAGAATCCCTCTTGCATAATAGTTAAAATACAAGAAAATTATGGAGAAAATACATGCACAACTCAAAATAATGAATTTCATATGCAGGAAGTGATTATGAACCGTCAGGAGTAGTAGTTACCATTGATACCAGGTCCAATTCTTCATCAGAGTCTATCACATCTACATAGTCATAATAGGGATTCACCTGCATCCATTAAGAAACACTGTCATCAAAGGAAAAAAAAAAGATCTGATATGGTCATGAGACTCATAACTTGCATAAAACAAACTAACAAATATGAAATAAAAAAGCAAAAGCAACACTGCTTATGATGGAGCTTGCTACTTTGACTATCCTTTAGACGTTCAGGAAATTTTTATAAAACTCAAAAATAATCATCATGTTTCCCAATTAAAAATGAGTGTTATCCAATACCTGTGGTCTTGGAGTAATTGCTTCAAAGCTGTAAAAGTGTGGATTATCAAAATTAGGGGGTTCCAGAACAATGTACGCTCCTTTGTTTTTGTATCTTTCCTCTGTTGCCTGCATGGCATACAAGACATTCATTGGGACAGATTACAGACGATGCGGCAAACAATATGAAAAGATTTAAATTAAGTTATTAAAACACGCAAGTTTAATTAAACAAAAAAAGAAAACATTCTTTAGCAATGGCATAAAACCATACTTCCTATTTAGGATTCCAAGCAACCCAAATGTAAAAATGGATAGAGTTGGAAATCCTTTAGCACCAACTTTTAAATAAAAAAGAATGAAATTAGGGGCAATCCAGGAATTAGCCAATCTTAGCTTATCTGACTGGTGTAAGGTCCACAATTGTTCTTACCTTCTCCATCAATAAAGATAGTGCGCACAGAAGTGGTTTGAGACTCTTCCTTGTGCTATTTTGCATGCTAAAAAATTATCTTATTAGACTGTTGTATGAGACATTTCTCTCACAACATGTGTGGATCCCACACATATGGGTCACTCCCACATGTTGTGAGAGAGGTCTTATGAAGCCGTCTTTGAGAATCATTTCTATAGCTTATGCCAACATTGTTAAACCTATAATTAGACAAAGAAGTCCAATTACAATGATTCACTCGCATACTTATGTTATTATTACCTATTTAATGAAGGAGTATCTTATAGCTTTTGAAAAGATAACAAATTCAACACCGTCAAAATTTAAAATGCTTAAGAATGTGTTTGGATGAGCTTATTATCATTGGATAATTTGTTTATAAAACAAGCTGTGTGAAATTACAGCTGTATTTATAAAAGTGAGGCTTTAAATAGTTGTACATGATCTGGCAGTGAAAATAAGCTGTCATTTTAAGCTAAAACAAACAAACTCAAGGGATGATGAACAAGGAAAAATTTGCAACACCGACATTTGGAGGGTTAAAGATCCCAACTAATGTGGCATTTCTTACATGGATAGTTGCCTTAAGAAAGATTCTCGTGTTGGATAACTACCAAAAGAGGGATATTGTTGAAGTGGAGTGCTGTTGCGCGTGCAAGAAAAATGGGCATTGCATAGATCATTTGCTTCTACATTGTGTATTGCTCGCAAGTACAGTCTCTGGCCTTATTAGGGGTTGGGTTATGCCTAAGAGTGTGGTTGATTTGTTGGAATGCTAGAAGGGGTGATTTGGAAGGCATTGAAGTGCAGATATTTGGAATGTGATTCCCTCATACATAATGTGGACTATTTGGAGAGAACAATACCCATACATTTTAAGGAATTGAACGATCTACAGCAGAGATGAAGATGTTATTTTTACCTTCCAGATATAACTGGATGGCTGCAGTGCGACCACAGTTTTGACCACTGTTTTTCTAAATTGCTGAGTTTCTTGACTTTTGTAATTTTAGATGATCAATTTGGTGTCTGATATGTATACTTCCTATGTACTTTGGCTGTGCCCTTTTAATGTATAGTTAATAAAATTTCTTACTTGCCTGGTTAAATGTAAGTATCAAAAAATAAATGTAACTCTGACAAAATGATGAGAATGGTATCTAAATCAAAATTAATAAATGCATGTGCATATATGTGTACGAGTTCACAGAATGAGACCACATAACATGCGAATGTCTAGAGTTCTGAATTTTCATCAAAATGAGCAAATCCGTGAAATTTTGAAGGTATATTCCATCATTAGTACTTTTTTTTTTTTTTTTTATAAATTTTATAGTGAATAGTGGGGGAGGGGAGAGGCTGGGTTTGAACCACAAACATGGGGCACCACAAATGATGCCACTACAGCTAGTTTATCACTTGTGAACCCAATCCATCATTCATACTATATATGGATGAAGATTGACTGTTCATGAACAGTTATTATTGCCATTTCTAAATATTTTCCTCTTATTCATGAAATCATAGTATAAACTGATTTCCAATACAATAAGAAATAAGGACTCATTCTAAATGATATATAACACATTCAAATGTTTCTTTAGGTAAAAGCATACAAGAAATTCATATAGACATAAGCATGAAAATAAACCATGGCAGCAACAAATCTAAGAAAAGAAGAGCCTGTAGAAACCTGAAACTGCGGGTAGTCTGGAGCACTAAACACAGTAATCAGCTTCCCTGACTCCACAACATGATCTATGGTATATCCTACATCCATTCCTCCAAAACCAGACCTCTTTTCCCTTGCATCAGGGCCTTCATGCGATCTGATGATTAACTGGGACAAAATCAACAAATGATAACCACAATGTTAGTTTGAAAATTAAATGCCAGCATGTTTGCAAAAAAGATTACTAACACCAACAAATAAGTTAGCATAGAAACACAAAAAAGTTCAAAGAAACTGTATAAATGATTTTACTATGGAGTTACAACACAAACATTTACCAGATGTTGTATGTTGCTCCACTCTCCACAGCAACAGACAGGTTTATTTAGTTTAAAGCAAGACAGACTGCAAAAACCATTTTGTGCTCTCAAACTTCAAATAGAACACCAAAACCATAGAGAACCATTAAAGGAGCTGCCAATGGACTATGGACCAAATGGCATTTCAAACCCCACCCACCCCCACCACCCCCAAAAAAAAAAAAAAATTAGGGGTGGAGCATAGGTCATGAGTTCAATCCCATATATATGGGAGTTTTCTTTACTTATCAAAAGAAAACCATTAAAGAGTTATATTGTATTGTCCAGAAAAAATGAAAAAAATTCATGTTGTTGTTTTGCATCAAGTCAGAAGTTGAAAGTATCAGTCAAGATGGTAAACCACTTCAGTAGATCTTGAGTGGGAAACCAAAAAAGAAAACACACACACACATATATATATAACTTGCTAGTTAATAAAAATGGAAAGTATGAGTCAAGAATAGCAAACCTTTCAGCTACTTTTTTTTCATAAACTGCAATATATATAACTTAAAACAGGAACACAACTGATGGGCAATCTTCCTTACAAGCACACTGTAAAACAGTTGGAAGATTGCTGTTATTAAAACAAAAAGGCCTGGAAGAAACTAAAGCTAACTCAGCTGCAGTGTGAGCTGCACCATTACATCTCCTATTAACCCAGTTAAAAGCACAACTAGAAAAAGACTCAACTAAGCTACAAATGTTAATTATAGGAGCAGCAATAGACCAATCAACAAACGAATACTTGTTAGAGATAGAATCAAAGCAAATTTTAGAGTCCCCTTCTATAATCACATGTCTCCAGTTTTCACTTTTCAGAGATAGCTAACTGCATCACCCACTGGATTGCTGAAGCTTCAGTGATGAGAGGGGAGCCAAGTGTACACAACTTGGACCATGCTTTGATCACCTCACCATGATGGTTATGAGCAACTACAGCCAAAGCAGAATTGGAGGCTGAGAAGGCAGCGTCAGAATTAATCTTGATCCAATTAGATGGGGGAGGAACCCAATCTTTTTGGCCTGAGGCTTGAAGGGCTGGAGCAGAAGAAGGAAACATAGCCGAATAGAAATGGTTTCTATTGAAGATTATCCTTTCAGCTAATTCATTACATTTATATGGAAGAAGAACATTAATGATAATAAGATCTTTATAATATCTTTACTAAACAACATCTATGTACGCAAACAAGAGAAGATATAGTCTCATAGATTTTGAATATCAACATGATCAATTTCAAAATCTAATCTTACATGTAATTGATATCTTTTTTTTCCTAATTCCTTATGCTAAGATTTCCATTATTAATTAGAGATAGCCAGTCAAAATAAACCATGCCCACAATGACAGATATCACAAGATAGCCATATCAGTTTTAAGATTAAAAGGGTTTTTTGATATAACCTTTAGATTGAACTTTTTTAGGAAGTCTTCGGTGCAATCGGGACCCCACAATAGTCCAATACCTCTCTCTTTATTTGGAGAAAGACCAAAAGTCATTGATGGATCTGACCATAGCACATCACCAGGAATCAGATTGACGCCTTCCCACGGAGGATCAAGAACTGACCTTCGAGCTCTAGATAATTCCTCCAAAGAACCAAGAGATAACGACTTGGGCTCGGAGTTGAAAGATAGTCTACGATTCTTCTTCTTCCCTTTTGATCTCTTTGATGGGGTTGTAGGTATGCTGCGGAAAAGCCCTCCATGAGCGGTATATACACAACCGGCTATAACAGTGGCCAAAGGAAGCCCTTCGAAGCATCCCAAACATTTCCGATACACATGCTTACCTTTATCTCCATACTTTGTCAGCACCTCCTTCTCAAAGCCATAAACAGAGGTGCAATACTTGGATTCATGATTTCCACGGAGAAGAAATACTCTATGTGGCATAAAGACCTATAAGCCAAAATATCATCCCATAAAAACACAATTTATCAATAATTTGACATAAATAGTCGAACTGAGTGCACAAAACTCCCACTTTTGCCTAGTCTAAGAGAGATGATTGGTCGGCACCTTACTCTCAATTTCATCAATACTTAAACTACTGCAAATTTTAATGCATAAGTTTTACTGACATATGAAATGAATGTGATTGGTGGGTTTTTTTTTTTTTTTGAGTGAGTGATTAGTGGATATTAACAACATAATAAATATTACTTTTCTGTATATTGGTGACATTTGTAAAGTTTATGCAGTAAGATTTGTAGTATCCTAGCATCACTCTTTGATAAATAAACTTGAAGAAGCCATGTAAGTATGTAACTAAGACTAAATGTCTCTAATAAGAGAATCATAAAAGGAACAAGAATTTCATGATGATTGAAACAAAGAAAGTTCAAAACTTGTAAGAAAGTAAAGTTGAAATTTTGAATAATAAAATACTACCTTCCAGGCCAACAAGAGAAGGAAAGTCTCGAGGCCCCAAGCTCCTCGATCGACATAATCACCATTGAACACAAAGAATCGATTTTGAGAAGGAAAACCAGCGTCGTTCAAGAGAAAAATAAGATCGTGCAATTGACCGTGAACGTCGCCGACCACAACGACAGTGCTGGAGTCGTCCGGGTCGATTCTGAGACAGTTAGGCTCCTTGTGGAGGATCTTGGAGGCGGTGAGAATCAGAGAATCGAAGACATGAACTGGAAGAATCGACGGGAATTCCGAGGGAGGAATATTCTTGGAAGACCAGTCAAAGGTCGATATCAGATTCTCGATCCAACCTAGATCCAGCTCGCTGTTGTCGGGCCATGTCAGTGTTGGCACTTGTTGTTGTAGTACTAGTGTTGTACTGGGATTCTCTTCAGCTAACAACGTTGTTGTTGTTGTTGTTGTTGTTGTGGGTATTGAAGGAGAAACAGTGGTGTCTGGTGTGGGAGTGGGAGCGGGAGCAATAGAAGAAGGAGGAGGTGGAGAATCTGAATATGATGACATTTTTTTTATTTTCCTGTTTTTAATGTACACTCTATTTATCTTAACTCAACTGAGTCAGAGTCTGAGTCTGGAGTCTCCCCAGATTTTTTATTTTTTATTTTAACTTATATAACGACTGTGCAACTTTTGTACTGTGATCACATCATAAATATAAATGCTTATAGGGTATTGGGACAATGGCTAGGATTCAAATTTCTAAGTAAGAGATTTACACACATATACGTTAGGTTGTAGTATAAATTCTATCTTGTATAAAAAAAAATTATATAAACCCTAATTTACCTTCATTTAGAGCATTCTCATCCATCGTCGTATAAATGCTAAATGCTATTTTTAGCACTTGAAATCACAAAACACACGTTACATCAAGAGTGGTATATGTAAAATTTTTAACAACTTAGCTATAGTAGACTGTCAAAGATGACAACCTACAGTAGCTCAAATCTTATAAAAAATAATAATATTTTATTAACATTTCTATTAAAATATCATTTCTCTCTCTCACACTATTTTCTCTCTATTTTTTCTTTCTTCTGTAGAGCTTGACTTCTCTTTTTTCTTCTTTTGGTTCACTGGACTCTCTCTCTCTCTCTCATTATGAGATGGGCATTGTCTCATCGTTTTGGTTCCAAGATGGATCTCATCTAGTTTTATCTCTCTCTCTCTCTCTCTGCCAAATCTTTCATCTCTCCCAATCTACCATTGTGGGTATGTGATTTATGAGGTGGGTTTGTGATTTGTGAGTTGTGGATTGTGAAAGTTGTGGTGGAGGTTGTGGGTTGTGGTGGAGGTTATGGGTGGGTTGATTGGGTTTGGGTCATAGAATGGGGTCTAGGATGTGGTTGCGGTGGATCTAGCTAGTGGATGTGGAGTTTTTTTTTTTTTTTTTGTTGCTGTTGTTTGTAGTTGCAGTGGATTTGGCTGGTGGCTAGTGGCAGCGATGGTGGGTGGATGTGGTGGTTGTGGTATGGGTGGGTGGATGTGGTGGTCGGCAGTGCTGAGAATAGTTGGATTGAGAAAAAGAGAGAGGAAGAATAAAAAATGATAAATAAATAATATTTAAATGAAGTGTTAAAAAAAATAGAAATTTTGATGTAAGGTATATTGTAAAGTGATGTGTTAGAGCATTCACATTAAAGATGTGAAAAATACTAAATCATAATTTTAGCTCTTATCCCCTTAAAATATCATCCACATCAAGCATGCTATTCTTAAATTTTTTGACATCTTTGCTATAATGGAGTGTTATCTTTGACATCTTACTGTAGCAAATTGCTAGATTTTTCTTTTTATTTTTCTTCTCTCTCTCTCTCTCTCTCTCTTGCGTTGTGCCTCTCTCCACTACTTTCTCTCTCTCACTTTATTAAAATAAATAATATTTTAACGAAGTGGTAATTTTTTTTTTTTTTTTTTTTTTTTTTTTTTTTTTATGTTGGGTGTATTATAAAATGGAGTGTTAAAATAAATAAAGTAGTGTTTTGATATGTTAAATGCTATATTTTTTGACATGTTTAATAAGAATGCTCTTATATGTTATAAAATTGATTTTTTAGATGTTAAATGCTAAAAATTTTAAGATGTTTGATGGGAATGCTGTTAGGGATGTCTCTGCCAATGCCAAATTGCCAGTGTGGATAATTAATTATAATAAATAATAGTAATAACATATGTGTGTGTATCCTGACATTAAAATCATACTATTTATGTATTCTAATGTGTCAATGTTTGGCATAACTTTTTTGTTAATTTTTTAGGCAGCTTTTTGACACCTATGAACATCACATTATATAATTTTTGCAATTTTGCAAAGTTAGTGTTTAGTACAAATGGGATTCTAAAAAAAAAATTATGGCCGAAATTATATTATTGGTCCCTTAAGTTTACCTTGCGAATGTAATTGGTCCCTTAAGTTTCAAGTGAACACTATTAGTCTTTCGAGTTTTAAAAATGAACATTTTTAATTATTCTGTTAACTATTATTAATGATGTTCCTTACGTGGCTAATGAAATAATCGTTTATCTTTTTTTTTTTTTTTTTTAATGATGTCTCATTTTTCAATAAAAAAATTATAAAAATTATTTTACACATAATAACTTATTAATACCAAAATAATTGACCGGTAAATAATGGGGTAATGCCAAATTAAAATATAAAATCCAAAATCTCCGATGAACTCACTCTCTCTCTCATGCGATTCTCTCCCTCTCCTCCACCGGAGGCCATGCGATAACCTTTGGAGAAACTTCATGCTGCAATGAGTTTTTTTGCTACAGAGTGGGTTTGAAATTGGGTCCAAACTCACACTGGCCTTACCACTAGGTGGAAATCTTGGTTAAACCCGAATTGTTGAAGCTTTTCGATTCGGGCCACACATCAGTGTCAAAAACTCCAATTATGATGTCGTTTGAGGCTTGGTTGAGGACTTGGGTGTTGTGGTTGTCGGACTCAGTGTCGAGGTCTAAGAACTTGTGAGTTCGAGTGGTGTGTGAGTCGGCTTGGTCTGAGTCGAGTGAGCGGCAAAGTCATGGTAAGTGACAGTGTAAGTGTAGAGAAAAGAAGAATCATATTGGAATTGGGAGGAGTACTAGTCATGGTGGGTGGCATAAGAAGGCTTATCTTTGTGTCTCATGTGGACTATGTATATTTGCTTGCAGTGACGGAGCCAAGATTTTAGTTTAGAGGGGGCAAGATTGAAAAAAAAATACTAAAAACAAAAGTAATCTAAAAATATTAATAGATAATAAAAAAAAAAAAAATAGAGAATTGTAACTACAAGTATATATTTCATATTATTAAAACAAAGAAACAAAAATGATCAATCATAATTACTAACAATCAAAGTGAGAAATTAATTTAAATACATAAAATTTAGACATAATTTGATTGCTTAAAATAAATTAAAAAAATAAATCAATCTACAAAAGTTAACTAGGGAACCTATTAATTGAATTGTCATACAAAAATAACTTTTCATAATAAATTTTACGATTGTTAAAATAGTGGACTGTGACTTGTGAAGGAAATAAAGTAGTGGGTTTATTAATATAAGTTGTTCATCATTTACAGTTAACTATTTTCATAATTGTAAAATTTATTGTGAAAAATGTTATGTGTATAGCATTATAATTATAATAATAAAAGGAGAGAAAAATTAGAATAGGAAAGAAAAGTACTGTAAATAGTAAAATGGATGGGACAAGATCAAGACTACTTGAAATAAATACTACTTAAAATAGTAAAATAGGTGAAAGTGTGATGGCAGGAGAGAATTGAGGAGCATTTTTTCTTTTCTTTCTTTCAGGTGTCAGGGCTGTTTCATAATGGTAGGAGTGCTTTTTCCATTTTTTTTCACTGACAGAGAGCAAACTACTTAAATACACTTAGTATAGCAGGTACCAAGGCATTTTTTAGAGGAGTCAGGGGGGGGCAGTTGCCCCCTCTCGCCCCCCCCTGGCTCCGCCCCTGTTTGCTTGGATGTGACTGAAAGGAAGGTACTGGAACAAGGTGAGCAATGAGCCAAAGGAAGACCATGGAAGCCATGGCCGTCACTGAGGGAAAGAGTGGGGTTTTTTTTTTTTTTTGGTTTATTTTGAATTTTCAATTTTATGATGTGTAAATTAATTTTTAAAAATTTTTTTATTAAAAAATGACATATCATTAAAAAAAAATTGTAAGTCATTATTTTGTTAGACACATAAGTAATATCATTAACAGTAGTTAACATAAAGATTAATATTGCTTATTTTTAAAACTCAAGGGACCAATTATGCACATTATAAATTTAGGGGACTAATTGCGCTTGCAAGGTAAACTTCAGGGATCAATAATTTGGTTTCGCAAAAAATGAATGTAAGTAGGCTTGTATTAAATTTTTTTCTTAGAAAAAGTTTTTATTAAATTAGTTTAACTTGTTTTGTTACTGTTAATAAATTAGTGTCTTGGTCTGATGATAAAGAGTTATCACTAAGAGTGGACGTCGTAAGTTGAAACTTCCTAAAAAAATATTTTAAAAAATTTATAGAAATATGTTGGATAGGGGTGACTGGAAAAGCAATTGCTTTATTTGCCTACATTTTCTTCCTTTTCTCATATTTTTATTTGTTGTAAACAAAATATTAGAATTCACTACTCTCCTTATTTCTAAGCCAAGCCTTCCTTAGAACCCCCTTGTACTTTTTTTTTTTTTTGAGAAAGTACCCCCCCCCCCCTTGTACTTAGTGCATGGGAATAACATGCTCCGTTACATTTTTGTTATTCAAACTAAAAAAACCAAACAAGATGTTTGTAAATATTAAATTGTCTTATATTGCTCCTCACAAACATAGTGATTATATAACTAAACATAGATGCATTTTTTGCCAAGAGCTTTGTAGGCTTTAACTCAATTGGCACCTTGAAAATGATGTTTCCAAGGTTCAAATCCTCTCATCTCATATATATTGATTATATTCATTAATTTAAACCCTTTAGTCACACCGAATTTAACACCTCCAATCCCTCTTGATCTTAATCATTTTAAATTCATGCTAGTCCCTACTAATTTTAGGTTGTGTTTGACATTGGCTTAAAAAATCAGGTTTTTTTTTTACTATTTAGCTTATTTTTGCTACTATTTATGAGTTTTATTGCACTTTAATATTATTCATGGATCTCATTGCACTATTTCAGTTAATTTTTAACTTTATCTACAATATTTTCAATAAAAAAGTTTTAGTTTCAGTTAAATAAGCTGTTTTAAAAAAAACTCTTATTATATTCCTTCATTGATAGTTGTAATTTTCCTATTCAATAATTTTAATGGTGCATCCATAGTTTATATCCCGTAAATTGTTTGGTGTCTTTTTATATTTGAATAAAATTTACTTACTTTTCCAACAAAAATGTCACAACACATACGAATATATTGGGTATTGATAATGACCTAAAGCACTCACACAATGAGGAAAAAAGAATCCATTCACTTAGTCACATTCTATAGCAATCAAAAAAGCACATGCAATTGTAAGAACCACGACCAAGGAGACTATGATTTTTATTTTTATTTTTTTTGGATATCCAGCGGATAGTGAGTTTCCATAATGGATAAGCAACTAATGGCTGATCAGTTTTGACTTTTGAGTGTATGCATGATTTCCATTTCTAAATTTATAAAAATTAAATTCACCAATATTGTATTATTTACATTGTGGGGCTTGAAATTTGAAATCCCAGCCCACTTCACATTAAGGGCCCAAAGTCCAAGCCGAGGAGCCTATTGCCGAGGACGAACTCACGCTCAACACCTCATAAAACGCCTGAAGGAAAGGACAAACACAATACAAGAGCAATACAAACGAGAAAGCTGCCAACACCATAATGTGGAGCCCAGCACCTGACAAACCCATACTCCATACCTTGCTATTCAACTTTCCCCAACCACTCCCAACCACTCTGATGTATGGATTGATAGGACGAGTACTGACCCCAACAAAGGAAAAACTGACACGTAGGTAAAGAACGGGAAGTAAATACCAGTATAAAAGGGAAAGAGGGGGGGATCCAAAAGGGGGGAGGAGGGTGAGAATGTAATGCTCCTCGGACTAATTCCAAGGAGCCAAACCTTTCAAACCACATCGATGTACTGCATAGCTATACAGTCCAAACCTACCTTTGTATTAGCTCTCGTGAAACTAGAACCAGACCGTTGCCCCGCGTTCAAGGGCAGGCCTTTTCCAAACCCATTCTCTACAAATCATATTGTTCGGGCCCTTTGCACACGAGCCCAACGTCATTCTTGGGTCGTTAAAAATCGTGTCCCTACATACATTATACATAATTTTTATTACAAAATTTTCTAGTTAGTTAAACTGTTTTTTTTTTTAGAAAAAAAATGGAACTCGAGTTTCTGGAACTCGAGTTCCAAGTTTTTTCACACGGAACTCGAGTTTATGAAACTTGACTTCTGTACAAATGGAACTCGAGTTTCTTAGACTCGAGTTCCACCTTTTTTTTTTTTTGTCCATGTTAGTCTTCATCTAAGAGGGAATAGGTTGGAACTCGAGTTTGTTAAACTCGATTTTCAAAAACAGTCCATCTAACTAAAATGTTTCATCCACATGTTATGTAGCAAAATTTTTTCTAAAAATCTACTATTTGGCAAATTTTGCCTACTTCGGCTAATTTAGCCTAATCTTCTTTACGAAATCCATTTCAACTTTTCCAAACCAAAAAAAGAAAAAATTATAAACTTATTTATAAACGGTTAAAGTTCTAACCATCACGTCATTATTACTTAATAATTTTTTTTTTCTTATCAATAAAAAAAAAATCTTTTTCCTTTTCTTTTATCCAAACGTAGAAAGGAATTAAAAAAAAAAAAAAATCCACAAAATCACAAATTCCAGAACCAATCCCAACCGTCCATTCTTTAAGACCGATCCACGCGTTCACTCCCAAATTAAAATTAAAATTTAAAAGCAGAGCTCAGTGCTTCAGACTTTTTTCTTTCTCAAAAAAGTGTTTGTTTGATCGGAGAAAAAAAAGGTGAGAAAGATGTCTGGGAGAGCACCGGAGAAAGACGCTATCAAGGGTGGCGATTCTGAGAAGGTAACCCTAATTTCTTTTTCTACGGGTTTGATTATAAACTTGCTTTCTTATTTTTAAATTCAATTTTATTTATATTTGGGGTTGTCTTGTAGAGTATACTATTGTTTGTGTAAGAATTGGTTTTTGGAATGAATTGAAGTATGTTTTAGAAATTGGGTTAAAATGTAAGATATATTCTATGGTTCTTTATCGATAGGAATCACGGTTTTTGTTGGCTTTAGATGTTTTTGAATATTGAAATTGTTGTCACTGAGTTTCTCAGCTATCTATGTTTGCCTAATTCGTATGCTCAAGTCAAGAGCTTCGTCATTTTTTTAAATTAAGTTATGGTGTTTGCTTCCCAAGAGCTTTGTAGCACAACCCGTCTATTGAATTATCAAAAAATTAAGGTTATGGTGTTTGTTTGTGACTTGTGTGGAATTATCAATTGGTTATGCTGTTTTTGCAACACAATGGTGTATGTGTGTGTTTTATGTAACATTAATAACTGAAGTTATCGACTTGGTCCTATAAATCCCGGTATTTTTCTAAAAAATACTCCGGGAATAATGTTCCATCCTCTCGTATGAGTGGTGGGTTTTCGCATGAATTTAATTATTGAGATCCACTATTATAATGTGAGAGGAGGGAGCATTGCTTTTGGAGCGTTAAATAAGTTCCTCTTTTGTCTCTGCTAATGAGTTTTAGCTCAAACGTTATTTTTTCCCCAACTTAAGAATAAGGTGGAGGGTAATGTTGAACTCTATTTTCTCCCCAATTAAAACTTAAGAATAGAATGGAGGGAGGGTAAGGTTGTGGCTTCAAGAAGAATGGAGTGCATGTGGAACTTACATACCAATAGAAAGTATTAGGGTAAACTACATATTTCATCCCTAACCTTTACATCATATGTCAATTTCCCTAATGTTTCACTTGTGTCAGTTTAGTCCCTAACTTTTTGGTATTGCGGCAAAATAGTCTATGCCATTAAGTGATGGATGAAAAATAATGATGTGGCTAACATAGAAAATTTTAAAAATTATTTTTTATGCCACGTGGATGCCAAGTGTACTGACATGATTAAAAATCCATGTCAACACCACCTCACCCAATGGCTGACAGAAACCTAAGAATCCGTCTCCTTCTCCATTAACACTCTTCTTTGTGTAAGCCTAAATCTCCAGCAGCAGCAGGCCAACAGCAACCGCCTACCCAAACATGGCTGTCTTAGTCCCTCTTCTTCCCAACACTCTCTGCCTTGCTTTACATCCATGTCTTTCCCTGCTTCTACTAAGCATGTTGTTGGTGTTTCTTTTTCTTTAAGGCATTTGGTCGAGCATATAGCAAACACAGACAGCATTAATATTTAGTTAAACATGACCATGAGCATATAGCACACACAAATAGCAGCAACACCACTCTCTTTGCCTTTGGGTTTTCACCCACAATCTCCAATCATTATTATCAATGCTTCTTAGTTAGCAGTTGCTGGTCAAAATTGTGATTGAAGTTGTTGATCTAATCACGTGGTTGCTAGCGTCACTGCCCTTAAGTTGAAATTGCAGAATTCTTCCTTTATTAATGATTCGGATTTTGTTTGTTTTGGTAAGTTGAGAGGAAGGAGATAGTATTAGTAGTTTTTGTAAATTGAAATTGGTCTTTTGAATTCTGATTTCTCATTCTGAATTGAACCTTGACACAAATATACATAACTTAATGAAGTTTATGGTTGGGTGGAGCTGGAGATTGTTCTCTCTCTCTCTCTCTCTCTCTCTCTCTCTCACTCATAAGTTGAAATCATAATTTTTTTTTTTTTTTTTAGTTTAATCTGTGTTAGTACACTTGGCATCCCATGTGGCATAAAAATAATTTTTTTATTTTGACCGTTAGTCATGTCAACATTTTCCATCCATCACTTAATGGCAGAGATTATTTTGACACAATAAAAAAAAATTAGGGACTAAACTGACACAAATGAAACATTAGGGACTAAATTGTCATATGGTGTAAAGAAGGACTAAATATATAATTTACCCCCCCCCAAAAAAAAAACTGGCTGTTTGTTTCACGTTAATGTTGGTTGTAGCTTGGATCAAAATAAAAGTCTGATTCATAGGATTTTTAAGAGAAATTTTCTGCAGCTCTGTTCAATGCCTATGACATTTTCTTGGCTCTTCATTTTGTAATTTATCTAGAGCCGTTTCACAATATGTGGAACTCACATATTTAGGATCCACACATATTGTAAGAGATATATCTCATAAGATTGTTTTATAAGATATAAGATAGATGATAGATTTTTGATGATAGGGATGGCAATACAGCGAGACAAGATCAACACGCTCATGGGTTCCACATTCCCATTTTGTGGTAAAAAAATCCACAAGGGACAAGTGTGAGGCATGTTGAGTTTGGGGTAAGTTGATTATCTTTGAGAAATGTTATGTCCACAACATTTTCACAATACTTTCATAACAAATCTTAAGTGGTAGATCGTTACTAGCTATTACTAGTGGGCAAAAGAGTAATGTTAGTTGTGGGTTCAAATTAGAACCAGTAACAACTTACTACCTACGATTTATTGTGAACATTTTGTGAAAAATGTTGTAAATGTAGCACTTCTCATTATCTTTTACTAATCCTAAGGAATAAAGATAATCGAGAGTAAAAGGAAAGAGTGAAAAAAAAAATAATTAGGTTACTTATACAAAATATATATTTTTTTTTATTGGACATATAGAAAATATTAAATTATATGGATAACTAATTTCTCTTTGGGGTGGGTAGAATTGGGTGGAGCAAAGTCAAGGAGGGCATTTTTTGCCATTCGATGCATTTAGAAATATTGTGTAATAAACTATGAAGCACAGGTGCGTTTCGGGACTCGGGTGCGGGTTCGGGTGCGGAACTCAGCAATTTTTGAAAAAGTAGGGTGCGGGTGCAGCGGGACTCGGCGATTAAAAAATTATTAAAAATATTTTTATTTATATTTTCTATATATTTTTACTATTAAAATATTCTTAAAAAACACATTAATATACCTTGATTCACAAAACAAAGAAAAAAGAAGGCAAGAAACACATCTAAGGTCAGAATTTCGGTTGCTTCGGCGAGTTTCAAGGCCAATTTTGGCCGTTCCCAACCTGTTTCAGCCGTATCGGTCGCCGGCCGATACGACCGGATATGGCCGATACGGCCTGATTTTGGCCGAATCAGCCCAGTTCGGCGCAAATCGAGTCGTGTCGGCGCAAATCTGAGAAAAAAAAAAAAAAAAAAAACTCAGACGCGGCTTCAACGCGCGGTCAACCGCATCGGACTCGGGTGTGGCACCCTCCCAGCTGCATTCGTGTTTTCTAGGTAATAAATTATATTATGTATCACTATCACCTATAATACTTATGTGTTATAATATATAGGATTGACTTATTATATTTTATAAGAACCTACTTTTTTATTTTACATAATCACTCTTCAAAATAGTCCACATCAGATTATCTATTCTACACAATATTTTATTAAAATACTATTTTTTAATTGTTTTTCTTTCTTCACACACAACAACCACCATCTACTCTCTTCTTTCATTGTTAGTATAAAAACCAAATATAAAATGAATAGTACTAGTGTAAATTTACCCGATTATTATAGCAATAATGTATTTTTACACAACTTTGCAATCATGTATTTTTAGTTTTTCCCATAACTTTGCATGGACTGATGTGGGTTAATTTTAGGCTTGGGTGGCTAAAATGTGGTACTATTGGTCAAATAGATAGAAAGGAGCATTGTGAGAATTGAACTCGCAACCTGTTGCATCCAAAGTGAGAATAATTCCACTAGACCAAACATCCTCTTTTGTTGTTGTCTTCCTTTTTTTTTTGCGTCATAAACCTTATCACTAACGTGATAAATCTTAAAACCCTTTTTTATTAATTAAGTTTAAAATTCTTCGATCACAGCTTATTCATAACTCACTATGTTTCCTTCAACAGTTCAACTTTCTCAGACTCCAAACAAAATCAGAATTAGGGGTTTTTTTGGTACCAAATTCTTCAATTTTCAAATAAATTCACAATCATAGTGTTCCTACTTTCTGTAACCCTAACTAATTTTATCACTTCAATTTTTTTTTTAAATAAAGCAATTTAACTGGCTTATCAATTAATTAATTTTTGTTTGAGATTTTTGGTGTAGGTTGTTGGGGTTGATAACACGTTTAGAAGGAAATTTGATCGGGAGGAGTATTTGGAACGAGCTCGAGAGCGTGAAAGACAGGTAATTTAATTAATTAATTTATTTTTTATTTTTTTAAATTTTCATTGTGATTAATTGCTCTTAGTTGATTGTGGTTCCTTTTTGTTGAACTGTAGGAGGAAGAGTCACGTTCTAAATCCAAATGTAAGTGATTTTAATTTGATAATCTTTTTTCAGCTTGAATTTGTATTTGTTTCTGGTTTGATTGGTTTTAGTATCTGTGTGTGTGTTTTAATTGAACCCTTAGAGTTGTAGTGTAATGGGCAGAATTACTATTGGGCGTTCTACACTGTGTGTGTGTGTGTGTAAATTGAACCCTCTGAATTGTAGAGTAATGGGTTTGCAGAAATAGTACTGGCTGTTGACTTTGTGTGTGTGTGCGCGCATGCGCACACGTGTTATTGAACCCCTCTTAATCATAGAGTAATGGGTTTGCAAAATTAATATTGGGTGCGCCTGCCTACCTGCTTGCATGTGTGTGTGTGCTAGTTAAACTCTCTAAATGGTAGAGTAATGGGTTTACAGAATTAATATTAGGTGTTTGCATGTGTGTGTTCTAATTGAACCCTTTGAATTGTTGGCTGATCAGTTTGAAGAATCAATATTGGGTGGTTGTATTCTGTGTGCATGTTAATTGAACCCTCTGAATTCTAGGGTAATTGGTTTGCAGAATTAATATTGGGTGTTCTAATCTGTGTGTGTGCATGTGCATATAACAGTGAAGAATTGATATTGTTTGTTGTTTATATGTTGAAAGAATTGGCTCTGGTGAAGAGTAGATTGATGGGAGTGAAAATGTACATGATTGGTTGGTTTTGTTGCAGCAAAAGGTCCTCCAGTGCAGAGGAAGCCTTTGAAACATAGGGATTATGAAGTGGACCTTGAATCTCGGTTAGGAAAAACTCAGGTGTGTTGCATTGTCTCTGTTTCTTTTCTAGAATTATTTTTCTTCTTGGATGTGTGCTTAGGCCATTTTGCTTGTAAGTTGTACTAGGAGATTCAGACACTATTGTAATTAGTAGGTGTTCTAGCCAAAAAGAACTAGTTCTCTCTTACTGTCTTATGTTGCTTTATGTTACTTTAAAGAAGATGACACTAAAACTTTTACCTCTTTGGATGGGGATTTAGTAGATGGAGTGACAAATGCACCACCAATATAGACTGATCACACCTTTGAAGCAAACCTGCTTATAACAGTTGACAATCTCAAAATTGGACTTTCCATTTTTATTGTGGAAGTAGAAATATGTATTTCCTTTGAACCTAGTTTATAAGTATAAATAGTTTTCATTAATGAACAATTGTAAATCTATTTAACAATTGAGACAAATTCTATTCATACATCTTATTCACTTTACCTTAGGAAAATATTGCAGCAAGATAATTGAGATTTTCAGGTCAAATAAACTACGCAGAAAATGAGGAAATGCTGTATGTACCATTCAGAGTAAATGAAACTAAGGAATTAATGTCCTATTAGAGTACCATTTTGGTAATTGAGCTTTATATTTGTGGGCCTGAATCATATTGACATGCAGCATTTTATAGACTGGGACATGGTCTTGTGTAATGGACTTAACCGTGTGTGTGTATATATATATTTTATGGATTTCGGCTTTGGTATATAATCTGCTGAGTTTTGAATGTTATGGTTGGCATGATCTAGATTGTGAATATATGGAATAAAATTGTCATGGTTTTCTAAATTTTATTGCTCTAATTATGTGGGGTATATTTTGCTTTGTGTTTTCATATGTTTTGATTTGTCCTGCCTGATAAGTTTCTTGGCACATACAGCATAACTTTTTATTTCCCTGTTAGTTCTAACAGTTTGAAACATCTATACTTGTATGTGGAATATCTTATACCAAATCTTTGCTCGACTTAATACATGAATTTATTTTGTCATTTAATTTTGCAGGTTGTTACTCCAGTGGCACCTTTAAGTCAGCAGGTACATGACCATGTTCTCATGTGTCCCATGTCATCATATGGTTATTGCTGATATCTATCTTCTTTAATAGTACTCTTATATTAAACATTTTTATTTACCATGTTTTCTTGATTCTGTTCATTTTACAGGCTGGATATTACTGTTCAGTTTGTAAGTGTGTAGTGAAGGATTCTGCAAATTACTTGGATCATATCAATGGAAAGAAACGTATGTGGTTATCTGTAGACAATATTGTTTCATCAATTCTTTTAATGAAGAGTTTTCTTAGTTTGATCACTCTTCTAATGGCTCTTTTTATCTTGTCACATAGATCAAAGAGCGTTGGGTATGTCTATGCGGGTAGAACGGGCATCTGTTGACCAGGTACATTTTGGCAAGTAATTTTAATTATGATGAATGAAAGTTTAATAAACAGGCATAATTGAATGTGTGAAAAAGGATGCAACCTTTACTTAGCAAAACTCTCAAGCTCAGGCTCTATATATGTGTAGATATATAGAAGTAAACCATGTAATATATGTAACATGGATGCTAAAAATCCCACCTTCCAGAGATGTTGAAGAGAAGATCACCACTATTCATTTAAAGATAAAACTAATTTTCTGGCTTTAACCATTTCATAATAAGTACATATTTATCTTATTACGGTGTATTTGAGCTGCAACTTTATGGTCTACAGGTCAAACAGCGATTTGAAGTTCTTAAGAAGCGGAGAGTTCCCGGAAGCTTCACAGAGCAAGGTAAAGAATTTGAAGGAGATGGAAATTTTTTATTTTTGGGGTGTTTGTGTGTGTGCGTGTCTTTCAGTAGAGGTTTATGTAACTGGTTGGTAATCTATGGTTGGCAGTGGAAAATTGATCTCTCTCTCTCTCCCAGATCTTGATGAGCGGATATTAAAGCAGCAAGAAGAAGAGGAGGAACGGAAGCGCCAACGTCGAGAAAAGAAAAAAGAGAAGAAGGTGAGCACTGTACTACCATGGTTTGCTTAATACTTTATATGTGAGCAGTGAGCCACAAGATTGTTGGAAAAAAAGGTGTATGCTGTTTTTGCCCATCTCTAGATATTAATTTCTCAGGCTAATGCTATGTAATTCAAGAACATGTTATATTTTATACGTTTAAGGAGAGTATGTTTAACAGTCATGTTTCCTGATACTTTCTGTGTTCAGAAAGAGGTGGCAGAAGAGGAAACTGAAATTGATCCTGATGTTGCGGCAATGATGGGATTTGGGGGTTTCACTTCATCCAAGAAGTGATCATGTTTCGTCATTCAATCCCATATTTGGAGTGAGCTTTGGCCATGTAATCTTTGTAGCATTGTACTTGTGACAGTTCTGTATGGAACAGCTTAATTTAGGTACCTTGACCTTTTAGAAATTGTTAAAAAAAAAAAAAAATTATATTGCATTTAAGAAGTTCTATGTTAACACTTAACAGTTTGTTCTTCTTATTTTCTAATGGTTGAAGCTTGGGCCAATGCCAAAGGCAGTAATGTGGCTTGGTTTCAGGAAATAAAAGTTTTAAAAGCAAAATGGAAAACATGAACTGTGAACCGTTCTGTGAGGTGCGTAGACATTATTCAGTTTGAAGACATGCGTTCAAATGAAATGAAATTGTTGATGTTTTGGCATAATAGCCTTAGGGTCCGTTTAGATAGAACTTATTTTGCTGAAACTGAAAACACGGTAACAAAATAATTTTTAAATGTGTGAATAGTACCGTAGGATCAATTTTTAATGAAAAAGTGAGTGAAAAGTGAAGTTTGTGGGTCCATGAACAGTGTACGGATATACTGTTCACGGAAGACTTGGTCAACAACTACGGCTGGGAAAAAAGAAAAGAAAAGGAAAACGCAGAAAGAGAGAAACGTAGACGCGCAAATGCGCTATCCAAACACTCATTTAGTCTAGGGCGAAACAAAAACACCCACATAGTCACATCATGCCAAACATGCATTTTGAGAACCTAAAAAGAGTGTTTTTAAGACTTAAAATTCTGTTTTGCAACAGCAACTTCTCATACCTTTTTGACAAAGGTTCGTTGTAAACATAAATACCTTTTTGCAACTATTTATCCAAACACAACCTACAACCAACAAAAACTTCTTGTCCAGTACAAAGTAAAATTTCGTGTAAAACAGGTTCTCGTCCGTTTAGTAGGCTAACTAAAAGCATGCATTGTTGCATTTCAAGTTTTCAACACTTACGCCCATCAAGAAAAGGTAAAGACTAAAACTAATCATGAGTAATTTAATAATTTAAATGTACACTAATTCAATTGGGTTCACCCGTTGAGGTACACAGTATTTAAAACACCAACCTTATCATATTTAAATTATTTAAAATTTGAACCCAAACTCACCCTTTATTGTCTGTTAAAGGAGTGTTTGTGATGCGGTTTTGAGTCATTTATAGTGCAGTACTTTGTGGTACGATTTGGCCAAACCGTAACCGTATTGCACCGCACCTCAATTTTATAATCATATGTGCTGTATAGTGTACAAGGTATGGTTTGGTCAGTTTAGGGTTGATATATTTTTCAATATGTCATAGCTAGTTACTAATTACTATTTATAATCATGACAATATGATAGTAAGTTTAATATATATATATATATATATGTATACACACACACACACACAACAAGCGTAACAAAAAAAAGTAACACAAATACACACATGACAAAAAAAAATAACACAAATATATACATGACAAAAACAAAATCCATAATAGATTGACAATATACTAAAAGTACCAAAAATATATAAAAAATAATAATAATACATGACTGTAAGCTATACACAATTATACATGTTAAACAAATATAACACGTAAAAATGCTTAACAAGCAACAATCATAAGGTCCATAATAATGTACCATGTACACTGCTGGTCATGCTTTTTTGAGAGTGAAAGGGTATCGGGAGAGAAGAGTGAGAGTGTGAGATAGAGAAGTGAATGAAGTTTTGAACTTTTGATTTTGTATTCAACCAAAAAGTTGTTTTTAATATGAAATTGGAACACACTAATGCTAGGTTGGTCACCTATTTTATATAATATTAAATTAGTAATATATATTTAATCTAAAAATAAATATAATGAGTATGGTGCGGTGTGTGCGGTTCATTGCCACTTACAATGCAGTGTGGTTACTCTATTTTGTGGGTGATTTTGGTCGATTTGGATGTGGTCTTGTGGTTTGAACGGTTTGGTGAACACCCCTAATTAGTATTTTATTATTATTATTTATATTAAAAAATAATCATATTTTTAATATTCTAGCAAACTTCCATTTTCATATATAAAATTATTGTGTAACATGGATGATTTTATTATCATATATTAGTGGGGCAAATATTGGGCCTTATTATAACAGGATAAGTAATGTGTCCAATTTAAGTATTGGCCCAAACGATGGAGATAAATCAAGCATTGACTAACCCATTTTGATAATGAACACAAAACCTCGTATCATTGGTCAGACCTAATACCCCTCTAGGTCACACACCAAGGTCATGTTTGGGGCATGTCCAAGCTACCAAGGTACATCCCAGAAAATATAAACTTCTCCAAGGTAGCTTTTTAAAATTTCTTGATGATTCCATAACAACTTCCGCATTAATGAAGGTCATCTTCTTGGCACCATCGCATTTAATGCAAAAGGACAAGCCTAAACAATGAGAAAAACCCCAGAGGTCTTCATTCGTGATGAAAAACCAAGAAAAAAGAGCTCGATAAGACCACAAGTTATTCAAATGGATAAGGACAAAATACGAAGAAGAACGAGATGGCTCATGTGGAGGGACGAACCTCTCCCTTAGAAGGTATTATTCGTTTTGGGTGATGACCCTTACGGATTTGCTCAATCTGACATCGGGAAAAGATGCCTCCCACCCGCAGCATATAATTATGAGCTCACATGTGAGGTGTACCACTCATGTGATCACTCAAAATGGACAATACCTTTTAAGGGAGAGGTTCGTCCCTCTACAAAAAGGTGCCTTTTTGTAATCACTAAACATCTAAATTTATACAAATATATCTTATGAGCTTATTTACAAACTAAGTTATTACCCTAGATAGAAGAAGTGTCATTAAACATCTAAAATGTATTTCAATCTAATTTAGGCAAAATCTTCTTTAACGAAATCTATTTCAACTTTACCCAAAATTTTTTTTTTTTGTAACTTTCCATTTTTATATATGTACAAATTTAAAAGTTCCAAACAAATTCACAAGTCAACAATAGGTCAATCCAATAATAGAAAGGAACTTAAAAAAAAAAATAAAAAAAATAAAAAACCTTAACGAGGAAGTTGCACAAGCCTAGTCGGAGTTGGAAAAAGCGGGAAAGTGAGGGGTTGGGGGAGTTTCACAGAAGGATCGAGAACAAAATCGTGGAACCATCATCAAAGCAAGGTATCCAACGGTCCACGTTGCAACAGATTCCACAAATTCTAGACCCTTCCTAAACATTCCAGTAATACCCCCTCAAACCAATCTCAACCGTCCATTCTTTAATTACCGACCCCAAAACTCAAATCAAAATTAAATTTTTTTGTTTACCTCTCTTTCTCTCTCTATCTCTCTCTATATATATATATACAGAGAACCCTCCTTCACCCTTATTGCTTGGTTCCTCTAATTTCAGAGTCTCCAGACTTTTCCTTTTATTCACAAAGGTTTGGAATCGAATTCTCTAGCTTAAATTGTGTTTGTTTGATCGGAAAATTTTTAACGAGATGTTTGGGAGAGCACCGAAGAAGAGTGATAACACTCGGTACTACGAGATATTGGGAGTGTCGAAGAACGCTTCCCAGGACGATCTCAAAAAGGCTTACAAGAAAGCCGCCATCAAGAACCATCCTGACAAGGGTGGCGATCCTGAGAAGGTAACCCTAATTTTTGATTGTAAAAGTTGCTTTCTTTTTTTCCCCTAAATTTATTTATTTATTTATATGTGGGATTGTTAGGAATCGCGGTTTTTGTTGGATTTTTAGGTGTTTTTTTTGAATGTTTGAAATTGTTGTCGCTGAGTTTCTCGGCCATTTTATGTTTTGCTTAATTCGTATGCTCAAGTCAAGTCAAGTCAAGTCAAGAGCTTGCTAAGAGCTTTGTAGCTCAACGCATCTATTGAATTATCAAAATATATTAAGGTTATGGTGTTTTCTTCCCAAGAGATTTGTAGCTCAACCCATATATTATGGTTATGGTGTTTGTCTGGCATTATCAACTGATTATGCTGTTGATTTGTCTTTGTGTGGCAACACAAAGGTGTATGCGTGTGTTTTATGTAACATTGTAACTGAAGTTATAGACTTGGTTCTATAAATCCTGGTATTTGTCCGAAAAATAAATTGTTCAATACTTCGGGAACAATGTTTCATCCTTTCACATGAGTGGATTTAATTAACGAGACCCACTCTTATGTGAATAAAGACGGAGGGTAATGTTGAAGAATACTGTGGAGGAGGGATAAGGTAGTGGATTCACAAAGAATGGAGTGCGTGTAGAACTTAGTTACCAATAGAAAGGAATAATAAAAACTCGCTGTTTGTTTCAAGTTTATGTTGACTGTAGATTGGATCAAAATAGAAGTCTGATTCATATGATTTTGTTGCAGTTCAAAGAGCTTGCCCAGGCGTATGAGGTACTGAGTGACCCTGAGAAACGTGAGATCTATGACCAATATGGTGAAGATGCACTCAAGGAGGGAATGGGTGGCGGTGGCGGTGGCCATGACCCATTTGATATCTTCTCGTCTTTCTTTGGTGGGAGTCCATTTGGAGGTGAGAATTATGAATCAACTATTTGACTTGTATATTTTGGAAGGCTCTTGTGATTGATACGACACAACAGTTGGTTTGAATCATGTGAAGAGTCATGTGGTGATTTTAATATCTTGTGGATGGCATGAATAGGTGGTGGTAGCAGCAGAGGACGAAGGCAGCGACGTGGAGAAGATGTGGTCCACCCATTGAAGGTTACTTTGGAGGACCTTTACCTTGGAACAGCCAAGAAGCTTTCACTTTCTCGAAATGTGATCTGTTCAAAGTGCAATGGGTGAGTGTTTTGGTACTTTATTTTATTAGTCTTCACATAATTTTACGTGTTTAGTGTAGTGTAATGGTCTGTGCAAATGTGGGTGGTTAATGTTTTTGTTCCATTACAGCAAAGGGTCAAAGTCAGGAGCTTCAATGAAGTGTGCTGGCTGTCAAGGAACTGGAATGAAGGTCTCAATTAGGCACCTTGGCCCCTCTATGATTCAGCAAATGCAGCATGCTTGCAATGAGTGCAAGGGCACTGGAGAGACTATCAGTGACAAAGACCGCTGCCCACAATGCAAAGGGGAGAAGGTTGTACA
This sequence comes from Quercus lobata, assembly GCF_001633185.2. Taxonomy (NCBI): domain Eukaryota; kingdom Viridiplantae; phylum Streptophyta; class Magnoliopsida; order Fagales; family Fagaceae; genus Quercus; species Quercus lobata. Next base: position 19,285,009 of record NC_044904.1, on the reverse strand, counting down.
GGAAAAGAAGGTGTTGGAAGTCATTGTGGAGAAGGGCATGCAGAATGGGCAGAAGATTACATTCCCTGGCGAAGCAGATGAAGCGGTATACTGTCATAGTTAGCTTTTGGTCATTGATTAATTTAGTTTGTTTATAGTCATTGATTAATTTGACTTTGCTTCGGGTAGGGTATTAATTGTTTGGTGGTTGTGTTTTGTAGCCTGATACTGTCACTGGGGATATAGTCTTTGTCCTTCAACAAAAGGAACATCCAAAGTTCAAGAGAAAGGGTGATGACCTTTTTGTGGAGCACACCTTATCCCTGACTGAAGCTCTTTGCGGCTTCCAGTTTGTATTGACCCACTTGGATGGCAGACCGCTTCTTATTAAAACACACCCTGGAGAAGTTGTCAAGCCTGGTAAGTAAAAGACAACTTTTACAATTTGTGATTTTGGGTTGATTTTTGTTTTGATCATTAACTTTGTCAATTCTCTGGTGCTTCAAAACATGCAGACTCATTCAAGGCAATAAATGATGAAGGGATGCCAATGTACCAGAGGCCATTCATGAAAGGGAAGCTGTACATTCATTTCACTGTGGAATTCCCTGATTCTCTGAGCCCTGAGCAGGTTACAGCACTGGAAGCTGTTTTGCCACCAAAATCGTCGACCCAGCTGACAGACATGGAGCTGGATGAGTGTGAGGAGACCACACTACATGATGTCAACATTGAAGATGAGATGAGAAGGAAGCAGCATGCCCAGGCTGAGGCATACGACGAAGATGAAGATATGCACGGTGGCGCACAGAGGGTGCAATGTGCCCAGCAGTGATGATGCTTTATTGGTTGGGGGAACTAGAAATATAGGTGCACACCTAGAAATGGGAAAGTGTATTGGAGGTGGAGATTGGGAAGTAAGGAATGTTTGGTTGCGGGACATACTTTGTGTTATTATTAATTAGTGTGGTCTTTGCTAGTTTTTCCAATGATCCGGAGAATTAGACCACTTTTGAAGCAGTTTCATTAATATCTAAACCTTGAAATCTCAAACTTTTCAATAATATTACTCTCCTCTTATAAATCATGTTCTTTTCTTTGTGTGGATATGCCCCTTGATAATGCTCTGAATAATGATTGATTTGAACTGCCATATGACACTTAACCAACCCTTTGAAATCTTGAAGGAGCTTTAATGCTAGTAACGTTGGTATGGCAGCTAGGGTTTCGTTTACTAACAACTATCTCATGTATGAGACATTCTGATTGAATCAGGGCATTATTAGTGTGTCTTAGCCAATTCGTAATGTCAACTCTTAAGCCACGTTATTAAAATGGGTTAAGAATTGAATACTGCCACATTGACTAATCAAAAGAGAAAAAAAGAAAAAAAAAGAAAACTGCCGCATTAATGGCCATACATGCTTATCTATTTATATTTTCTGTTCATATTGCAAAGAAAGAAACATCTGGGATGGGCTTTCACGACAGATTGAACCTTGCTGTCTTATACCAAAAACCTTCATGAATCAATTAATTTAATATATATGAAAATTTCCTATGAAGTTACACTGGAGAGTGAATGTACTAGTCACATGGAATATCTACCTTTTTCTGGAGATAATGAATTATCTGTGGAATAGAAAATTTTGGCTTATCCCCAGATTTAATACATAATTTTGCTACAGATAGAAGATTTTTGAGCTCCCTAGAATCATAATTATTTCCTAGATCGGGGTCTATCATCTTATGCATGGAGCTTGCAAAGCGAGATTCTTGGATCCATTGGATTAGATCAGCACCTCCCTTCTCTGAACACTGACCAGTAATAAGCTCCAGAATCAGCACCCCTAGCTGGAGTATAATGTTACCGTGTTCCTGAACCATACACTCTGCAATAAAAGATAAAAATATACTGATAAGATCACAATTTACAATTGCTGAAAACAGGTGTGGTATTTACCATTTAGTTGCAAGGGTTATAGTAAAAGAAATGACCTTCTGAACATGAGGCATGAGGAACTGTGATGTGATTTCCAACAGAAGTAAAAAGGCCAACATCAGCTACCTGTAGCAAGCAAAGGAAATATTATCTTCGAATAATGTCTGCACAAGTTTAAGCACAGTGAATTGTCCCATCTACTTGACTCAAATCTTCAAAATTTGAATCATTTTTGAGCACCAAATACTTAAAGTTTCTTGAAAATAAATAAAAGAATATGTATTATATATATCCTTACTTTTGCTGTAAATTGATCATCTAACATGATATTACTTGAGCTGATGGAGACATGATACATCGGGGGGTCAGCGAACAGAAGCAAATATTCCTGCATAAGAAAATCAGCATAACTTAATTACCGAGCAAAACTTTTACGCTATGCATAATTTTCTATACTTGAGGTGACTCAAATACCATGCTGGTTGCCTCACTTGAAAGACTAAATAATATGGAAATTCCAATCCTAAGTTGCCACTTGGATTGATTGAGACGAAAGAAATCAGAGTCACATGCTAACCATAAGATACTATATATTTCAAAGGATTAACCTATGGCAGATGCAGAGTAGGATTCAGTTGTTACTAATCTATTGGCAGGTAAAGAATCAACAGTTGGCACAATTTTTATATTTCACCAAGTGGCCATTGTCAGGTTCAATGATTGACTTGTTACGTAGAAATAATATCAAATGCTTCTCATCGAAATTTCAGATACTTAATGAAAAATAAACTGCCTTGATACCTGTGTCTATCTCACTCAAAATCCTAAACCCCATAGGAAGAGCACAGAAAAAGGTTTAGAAAATCCTTAAAGTTGGTTGAAAGCTCTATCTCAATTTTACTATTTGCAGATAGTGCCTTGTGATTTGGCATTGCCTTCTATGTAAAGCTAAGAATGGATAATTTCAGCTTAAAGTCTTTATTAGCTTTTGAGCTTGAGTTGACAAGTATGTTCTGTACTAAGCACACACACATACACTTTAACTTCCTTCAGAAGTTATTTTCAGAATGCTCTATCGTATATAATGATAATATTCCTTCTCATGTTCTTTGCTTCTAGATTAAATTTCTGGCATCTTTCCTTTATGTATTTGTCAGAATTTATCTTGTTTTTCAAAAATGTTCAAGGGGATAACATTATGTGGCATTTATGAGTTTGCCATCCAACAAGACAAAATAAACACACAAACTTACCAATGCAGAGGCAACACCAATGGCTATTTGTAGTCTTGTCCTCCAACTCAAGGGAGTCTTAAGAGGATCTGCCAGGGGCAAATCATTAGAACAAAATTAGATTTTGCAAAAACAGACAAGTTTTGCTCCAAAAATTACCACTAAGATGCTCCTTCAAGCTTCCATTTTCTATGTTGTCGAAAACTAGCAGCCTAAAAAGAGTAATAGGAACATGTAGAAGTTAATAATTAATCTTCAAAGTGAAAAAAAGAAAGTAAAATAATTCATATTCTAATCTATGCATATTCTAGGAGATACATAAGTAAACAGAACATTTCAAATGCTGCAATCATAATTTGCTTGTGCTCATAATGGGTGGCTGTGTGTGCATGTCTGTGTCATAAGAGTTGCATTCCTAAATCCATATTCCTTGATACATATAGCTCTCCTGCGTTTGGTTTCTTAGTTACAAACCTGTTAAATTTCTGGGAATGTAACATTCCTATGTTTGGTTATATCATATGATTCATATCATTCTTGGGAATAATTACAACTTTCATCATAGATTAAATTTTTTTTTTAAAAAAAAACCCTATATATGTGTGTGTGCGCACATGCTTACTCACATTAGAGAAACATATGTGATGCACTAGCTTGTATGTATCTGTGATATAATTCCTTATATACACAACCACATTTATAGTCTGTGATATAATTCCTTATATACATAACCTCATTAATAATGGAAAACATAATCTCTCCAGATGTAGTTCAAGAGAAAATTATGTACTACTTACCTCAGGATTAGGTATCCAGGGTGGGTTTATCATTAGGGTTGCCAAAAATGTAATTTTACTTGTCTTCATTTTGTTGTTGGAGAGAGTATACATCTTTTTTCTTTTCTTAGGTCCACTAAAAGCCTCTATAGCTTATGAGATGGAGAGGGATATATCAGAGACTAGTTAAATAACCTACCTATGCCCTAAAGTTGCCAACAGCCTTTGTAGCCAAGTTATACCTATCCCTTTTAATAAGTGAGACATCTTGTTCAACCCATATAAATTTTAAAAGAAAAGCTAGGCATCAAACCTCTTAGTCTTATGTCCTGTGCAAAACCCTTTGAGTGGAAGAAGGTGACGGTGATGCAAGCGGCCCAGGAGTTGCACTTCTCTGTAGAAGACATCATTTTCTTGATCAAAAGCTCCTACTTCTTTTACCAAAGCAACCCCACCATCTTGGAGTTTGGCCTTATAAGCAGTTCCATGAGAATTGTTATATATGATCCTCTGAAAATCATCTGTCCCCTTCTTTATATCCTTGTATGAAAAGTGCCTCACAAATGATATTGGGCCTGGAATGAGAAGTAAAGGAAGTTATACACAAGCAATTTCCCTTTATAGCATAGACATCCACTGATCAAATAGAAAGTGATAATTAAATCATAATTTTTACACTTTTCATTTTAATATACTCATAAATTAAGATCCAACAACAGAGGATTTTCAAGATCATTCAATTTACATCATCAACAATTACAACAATTACAACAAACCCCACAAAAGCTTAAATTCACTGAAACAACAACAACGTCTCATAGTCGAAGAGTGAGCTTGAAAGCATAGAATTCTCCCATGAAAATCACAACAGGGTATCTTCTAGACAATTCAACTAGCATAATGAATAGTTACGCAAAAAATCCCATGTACAATTCAGTCAATCCAAGCTTGAATTCCACTAAAACAACGACTTAAACATATTATAGTCAATGAATGACCTTGAAACTTGAAAGCATAGAACTCCCCCATGAAAGTCACAACAGGGTATTTTCTAGACAATTGAACTAACATCATGAATATTTAAGCAAAACCCATGTAGAATTCAGTCAATTCAAGTCCAAATCCAGAACCTTTAAAGCAAAGACTTGCAAACATGATCTGAATATGTATATATATATAGCAAAAACCAGAGTATGCATACAGTGAAAAATGCAGAACAGTGAGGTGAAATAGAGGTACCATGACTAGATCTGCGAAGCAATGCAAGGACTCTGCGGATCAAACGGTCCATGCCCATCTACAAAATTTGCTTTTTTTGTTAATGGGTTTTGGTGATCCAAGTAGACCATAGTCAACATAGAGACTGTAAATTCTCATTGCCTTTCCTTCCTTTTATAACGGATCATAGATTCTTTTTGTTTTTTACTTTCTTAGGTAGAGAGAGAGAAAAACATGGGTGGGTAAAATGGTCATCCAGTGTGTGCTGGTGCCATAACAAAAAGTACTGTGAGTTGGTTGGCGGATGTGTCAGACGTTTTTGAATTTGTATAGTATTGGGCCAGCACTTCACACTTTCGCAGCTCTCTTTTCACTGCTCTCTTTGGCCATTGGCATAGGAGGGCAAGGCTAAATAAAATGATTGCTTTGCATTTTAATAAAGTAGACTGCAACTTATTTTATATTCAAACATGGAGTTGGAAGGAATGTGCATTAGTTCAGAAGATTTTGGGAAGTGTTTTTGATTGTGGTCAGTGCTCACTGATAATTTTGTGGGGTGTGGATAGTTTCGATTGAAAATATTTAGATTAACTACTACTACTAACTACATGAATGATTCATTAAAAGGATAATGTGAATAAGTGCTTATTAGCTATAAGCCTATAACTGCTTATTATGCTTTTTTTTTTTTTTTTTGATCAAAAGCTCTACAAGCTTGTGAAAATGTTAGTATGGATTAATAAATTTTATAATCTTTAACGGTGGCATTTGATTTAGGAAATTTGATAAGTCATTGGCATCTAATTTTATGAGAACTAGGTTATAACATCTACTTACACAAGAGAACATTCAACGATACTATAAATATTAATAGTGAGATAGTCATTTTGACTTTCATGTTGAGTATTATGAAATGATCATTTGGTACCAAAATTAAGTAAAGTAAATTGATTACATGACGTAAAATTAGATAATTAGAAACCAATTTAGATTTTGAATGTGCTTTGACTTTAATATAACATATATGATGTAGATTAAACAATGTGTACTTTACATGTTTAAATGAGGTAGTTTGTAATGGAAAAATACTACTATGAGGTTTAATTTGTTACAAAACTAAAGTTGTGTTTGGTTCGGGTGAAAAGTTTTTACGAAAAACATTTTACATCCTAAAATGCAATGGATTAATTGTTCAAATCCAAAGTTTAAAAACTAGATTGACATTCATATTAAAAGTTCAAATAGTTTGGTTGTATTGTCAATATGATATTGTGTTGATATGGTAAGATGCTGCGATAATGGATAGTAGTGATGGTGGCAAAGAACAATGGTGATAATGGCAACCACGCGTTGGTGTTGGTGTTGGTGATGGTGATAATAACAATTGATTGCAGTGGTGATAGTGACAATATCAACAAAATGTGATATTATTGAAAGTGTTTACAATCATATAATAGTAAGAATGACGACAATGATACTAGTGATAGTGTGAAAAGTAATTGTAATAAAGATGACAATAATAATACAACATTATAAAAAGTAATATAATAACAAGAATGATGACAACAATAACGGTGATAGTGTGAAATGTAACATAAAATTTTCGAAAATAAAAATGTCCAATGACACATCAACCCATATATATATATATATATATATAAAAGGTGACATAATCATATGATATATAGGAACTTTGGATGCGTAAAAAAATTGGCTCTATTGAGAACATCCTGGCTTCCATGCACACCTCTCTTGGACTCTACCAAAAAGCCTTGTATGGAACATTTATTCATTAAAAAAATCCAAATAATATTAAATTAAACAAATCAAAATGAAATTTATTATTAACAAGAAGTTATTGACTTATTTCTGTGATATTTCTTTTTCCATTATTTTATGTGTGTTACGTTGTCTGGTTTCGTGTCAATAATCAATATTTTGGGACTTATATTCATAAATACGACCTCGCATAATTCCTCTCACTGACACCTCATATTTCATTTCACTATACATATCTTGTAGAGACTGTAGAGAGTCCAACTTTCACTCTCACTTCTTCTTCTCCCTAAAAAGGTAAACAAAAATCCCACCAAGCAAGCAACCAAGCAATCCATATCCATGGAATCAGTGGCTGATTTGAAGCTCACCCTTCTGCTTTTATTTGCTGCTATTATATCTTTGGTTCTTGTACCTTCCGCACAAGCCACCACCACAGATGTCAAATACTGCGGTCAGTTCCATTTTTTTTTTCTTTCACTGTTATTGCGTACCATCTTATCAATCAGTTGGGCTATTGAAATCTTTAATTCTTATATGTTAAAGGGTTTTCAGATCTTTGCTTTTATTTGGGTATTAAGCATAAGTTTGTAAATGATTAATTTTTCCCAGAGAAAAAAAGATGTTTTTGTTTCTTTTAAATTAATGGGATTTTGTGGAATTGTGCAGATAAGAAAGCTGATTACCCTGTGAAGGTCTCTGGTGTTGTGGTATCACCCAACCCAGTAGTGTCAGGCAAGCCAGCCACCTTTAACATCTCAGCCACCACTGGTAATTTCTTAAAATTTTATTTTATTTTATTTATATGTTTTTTTTGTTTAGGAAAGTATTGATTTATGTGGCTTTGATATAAGTAAGCTTGGATCGTATAAATTGTTACATGTTTTGATTTTCCAAATACTATGAATTTGATCAAATCCAGAGAGTTCCTCTGTCCCTTTTGTCTTCTGCATGTGCATAAATTAATTTATGTGCCATTGGACATATATTTTGCCATTTTTTTTGTGAGGTGAGCTTACTATCCTTTATCTTTCATGCAGGTAAACCCATCTCCAGTGGGAAAGTTGTCATTGACGTTTCTTACTTTGGGGTGCACGTCCATACAGAAAATCATGATCTTTCTGAGGAGATAAGCTGTCCTATTGCGGCAGGAAAGTTTGTGCTCTCTCACAGCCAAACTTTACCTGGATTTACACCACCTGTAAGTCTCATTTAGTAGATTTAAACTCTTGCTCTACTTAAAAAAAAGAAAGATTTAAACTCTTGCTCTATGTATTGATATTTAAGGTGAACTCTTCAAACATTCTCACTGTGTGTATGCTGAATTATACATTAACTCGAACAAAGCTTTAATTGATTGCCAATTATTGTAGGAAAAATGATTTGTGAATGTAGATATACAATCTTGCCCCGTTGGCTTATAGCTATACCCTCTATCCTTTCCAATGGGAAGGAGGTGCTTTTGAGTTAGAGCTTATTGGCAAACATAGTTAAAGAATTCACAGTGTTTTAACCCATGACTTCACCCTCTACCCCTTCTTATGGGGGAGGAGGTGCCATTTGAGCTAGAGCTCATTGGTGACACGGTTAAAGAATTTACATCAACCTAGTTTGGATAAATTTTATTTCCTTATCCCTTATTCTGTGAAGTAGTTGTTTTTTCTTCTTACGTCATCCATGAACCCCAGAATATGTTGCGATGGATGATGCATCAACAGATGACAGAATCCATGCATTTTCTGCTGCCCTCATGCATCATGTTGCTGTCACTCTTACTTTTTTCCATTTATTGAAACTGAATTATGCATCATTCAGAAAGAGTCAACTTCTTGCCTGTTTCAGAAGATGGTGAACAGGCTTGTCTTTCTCTAACTTTGCAGATCTTTAATTTGTTAACTGTCATGGTCAAAGTTCCTTTGCAGGTCTTTCTGTAACCAGATGGTGTTGGAGATGTACCTGCTATTTTATAGCTGTATTGATTAGTTTAAAGATTCTTGGGGTTACAATACCATTAGTATTATAGTTATTTCCCTTTTCAGTATAAATCATCATACATTGTTGAGCTGTACTTACCTTGCATCTTTTCACTGCTAAAGACCTTTATGTCTGTTGTGATTCAATTCGTCTGGACGTTAAGTTAATCTGCAACCAAAATTTCATCTGTAAAGATGAGATGCATATCCTTCACCTTGCCCATGCCTGGAATTTGAAATTTGTGTCTAAACATATGAATTCCCTTATTTTTTTTTTGGTGCGAGCCTGAGATCAACCTCTCTTCCCCCCCCACCAAAAAAAGAAACCACTCTTCTTAAGGAAAAATTTTCAGTTTCTTGATCATGAGTATTTTACCTTCGTGTTTTGGTTGTCTTATCTTCAATTTTGGCCTGTAGCTCAATTTCTCATTTTTAAAGGGGAATCTGGAGTGTGCTTCTAAGTCCTCAACCTTTACCAATGCTTTGAATTTTTGTTTCTTTTGTTATTTAAGTCTTCAATTTAGCATATTTTGCATGGAGTTTATTCTGCATAAAAATTGTGAAATCCCTTATTCTCTTTTGATAAGTTAGAAGTAATATTAAAAAATTTAGAAAGAGCACCACCAAGTGCACAGGTTGTGTAAGGGGCACCAAAAATAAACTAAATTTATAACAATCAAGAAACTAAAGCTTATTAGAGAATAAATAACCATTTATAGCGGGCATTCAACAATACGAGGAACATAAAAAGATCTTTTGGCTTGTTCAATTCCTTCAAACATTCAGTATTTTGTTCTTTCCAAATAGTCCATATTATGCACAGAGGGATCTCATTCCAAATATCACTGTTGTGGTGCCTAGAAAAGTGCTCCTTAACAGACCAACAAATCAACTACCCTATTAGACACAACCCACTGCACCCCAAATAAATATCACACTAGAGATAATTCTCTAGCAATTTCACAATGTAGAAGTAAATGATCAACTTTTTCACCATCCTTCTTGCTCATACAATACCATTCTACAACAATTATGTTTCTTCTTCATGAGTTATCTAACAAAATAATTTTCCCTAAAGCAGTTGTTCATGTAAAAGAAGCCACTTCTCAGGGATTTTAACCTTCCAAATGCTTTTCCAAGGAAAAGAATGCACACCTCCAGCATTAGCACTTTATAGAGGGATTTTACCTCTAATAATGTGCTTTATGTTGCTACCCAGCAGATATGGTATTCAGAATCCCTTCTAATCTTTGTTGCAAACTTGGAATAGTTGAAGTTGAAGAAATCTGTAGGAATATCCTTCTCCCAATCTTGAATAGCTCCAATAAAAGTGATATCCCAATGACAGTTGCCTGCATTCCAGCTCATGTAATCCACCACAGAAGCTTCCTTACTTTGAGTTTGTAAAATCTAGAAATGCATCCTTCAGAACCCCATCCCCACACCACCAGTCATGCCAAAAACAAACATTGATACCACTACCAACCTTAAAAATTGATGAATCTGAAAAAATATCTACAGTCCTTTCTAAAATGCTTCCAAAGACATACACCACAAGGACCCTGACCCACCCTCGAGGACCAGTCACCCCATTCATTACCATATCTTTGTCCACTACTTTCCTCCAAAGAGAATCTCTCTTTGTGGCCAAACATTAATGACAAATTCCATTCCAATGTTTATTGAGTCTATATCTTTTTGTAAATATATATATATATATATTTTGTAATTCTTTTGGCTACGTTGTGCCCCTTTTGCATGAAGTAGTATTTTTTCAATAAAATTCTTATTACTTATCCAAAAATAAAATGGAAAATTTACCGCTGTGTGCTTGTGGTGGGTTTAAGGTTAGGAGAATTTGTGGTTTTAGGGTTTAGAATTATAGAAGAGAGAGTTGTAGGTCTATACTTGTTTTAGGATTTTAGCTTTGATACCAAATTGATGTAGGACAAATTGGAATTTGTCCTACATGTGCTTGCGGTGGGTTTGGCATTGGGACAATTTGTGGATATGGGATTTAGAATTGTTGAAGAAACCTTTATGGGGTTGTGTTAGGAATTAAAAGGTGGTTTGATGAATTATTTGATGGTTATTTGTTAAAATAAAGCGTGTGGGGTTTTAGGTTTTGATAGGTAAAAGAAATCTGAACAGTGCCTCAAGAAAGAAGATGAGAAAAAGAAGAGAAAGGTAGAAAAGAACAATAAGGCCAACATGCCTCATTACTTAAACATTCAATATTTTATAGATCAATTTCATCTATTCTTTGAGTACATTGAGCATAAATATATACAATAACTCTTTCTTGTTCTGGTAGCATTATGGCTCTTTGTTTGATTATTAAACTAAAAATTTAATAAAAGACATACTTGGACTCAAAAGAAAATACTAAAATACTTTTCTTTTCTTTTTAAAAAAAATTTTAAAAAATGATCAAAAAAAGAAAAAGAAAATACTAAATACTTATGATCTCCTAGTTTGACAGTGTTTGATAGTCCCAGCAAAATGATGTTAAATTATTAATTTACCCTTGTTCATTTTCCTATCAGTTTTTCTCTCCATTTGGGCTGGATAAGGGTGTGTGGGCCCAGAGAAAGAACATCACCACACTCCCCATTTTACATCCTCCCTAAAATCGCTCAAACCAAACAGATTAATGTATTAAAGTGTTTCATTTTCCTTCTCCTCTCACAGGATTATAGAAAATAAAGACCTTCAATGGTATTTTTCACTTCATGTATTGCTTTTTCTTTCGTTTTTATGGTGCATCCACATGTATATGAAAAATCAACAATCATGACCTGAACCAAATAAATTTTGTTGGGAGCAGCATTTTCCTAGGTCTATAGCTCTTTCTAATCTAGATTTTTTAGTCTGTTGTATATGTCTGCACTCCACCTTCACTTATCTGACTATAGGTCTTTTGGGAAGTTCCATTAATCTTTTTTGCATAGTTTGTATCCTACATGAAAAATCAACAGTCTTATCATGAAGCAAATAAATTTTGTGGGGAGCAGCATTTTCCTAGGTCTATAACTCTTTCTTATCTAGTTTTTTAATCTGTTGTATATGTCTGTATTCCACCTTCACTTATCTGACTATAGGTCTTTTGGGAAGTTCCATATCTTTTTTTTTGAATAGTTTGTATCCTACTTTGAGCTTTGAATTTTATGATTTTATTAGCAATTGACTTTGAGCCAGGAGTAAAAACTTGCTAAATCAGCTTCAATTTTTAACACTGCTATTGCTACATAATGATTAGTGAGATTTTCACACTTTAAAATCCCTCCTCCCCAGTGTGGTGTTGATTGATTGTGAACTATTGAGAGAGAACCGAGGGAAAGGGAAAAAAAAAAAAATTGGTCTTTTACATATATATGGACGTAATTATGTAAGTATCCTCTTTCATGTGGATTCATATGCATGGCTAAGAGAAGGCAAACTTGCAAATCAGTAATTTCCATTCCTTCTTTCATTGTCAGTCCAATATAACAGTTTAGCCTATCATTTTTTATTTTTTTTATTTTACTCTAGTGTTTCACATCAACCAGCTGATGGTTTGTGGTATTCACAGGGCTCTTACACTCTTAAGATGACACTGGAGGATGGTAACAATCAACTGTTGACCTGCATTAGCTTCAAATTCAGTATCAGCTTTGGATCTTCAGTGTCTGATAGTTGAATACCTTGCTCATGTTTGCGGTGTTGCATTGTGGTGTTGATTAGAAAAAGACTTGCGGCCATGAAGCTATAAGGTATCCAAAACTTTGAACATGTATGGAAAAACCACCTATTTGTTGGTTTTACCAGTTTCAGCACAAAACCGTAAATAAAAGTGGTGTATTGTATGTGCTATTCTCAGACTAAAGAAAGACACTTGAGAACTAAAAATGTAATTACTTTGTGTGAGGTGTGGATATGTTAATGTTGTCTTTGTTAGCTTGACCATGCTTTCCATCGTTTTCACCATATGCAGATCATAGTACATCCTCCTCAAAAGCTTGACTTTTTAATAATTTGATAATGGAACTGAATATTAAAGATGGTGGTGAGCTTGGCCTCTCCTTTGTACCTCTTAACTACATCTGAACTAGTACTATGTGTGAACCTAGATCATCTTGATGCCTCTGGCTTTAACCTGTATAAGATTGCAGGGGAAATAACCAAATTCTACTGGCAAGTATCAATTTTGTTATCTAGGAAAGTTGAAACTATACTCGGTTTAATCAAATCCTTCCCGCATTTGGTCTAGAAAACCAAGGTGTCAAAATCAGATATTCAAGCAGTCGTTAAGGGGACTCTTGCTTTGAAGGATTAGTACCATCAATTTTCATCCAGTTTAATCAAATCATGATGTTGTGGCCCATGATCATTAGATGTTAGGAAATGAGCACCGCGTGCCAACTCTCCATAATATTTGTGCCCTTTTCAAAGTAACAACTGAAATTTGAGGTAAACGAGAAGAATGGAATCGGAATTGGCATAAATGAAGACAATCCAAGGAAAAATGCTTTGAGATGTAAAGGTGAAATGATATTTCCACCTGCACTGGACAATTAAACAAATAGAAAAGAATTTCGTTTACAAAAGATTAATTCCAAGCAGTCATTTGAATTTTTTTACAGGAATTTAGAGAGACATTATATCTAAATAATGCATAATTGGAATAAGAATTTTGGTGATCACTTCTCACTATTTCCAAAATTCTGTCTATTGTTTAGTTCAAATTGATTTTCTCAAAAATACAAATTAAAGACAAAAGTATCTAAAGATTTACCCTTTGGTGGTTACACCTTGAGATGAGGGAAAAAAAATGATTGTTCAAGACCCAACTTGTCCCATGATCAATAACCTCACTTTTTGACTCTCGATCCTTTGCCCTCGGATACTTGTACATTGGGGTAAGGAACCTCTTATAAACGTCCTAGGCATACCTCTAAAATGCAACTTATGTAAAAACTTCTTTTGACCGACAGTCCAAATACACAATATATCACTTTCCTTTTTGACAATTATCATATTGATCATCCGTACAGACCTAAAATTATCAAACTTCATTAGTACTAAAGCCTAAGTTAAACATGTTGCGGTGTTCCATTGCCTTACTCTCCACTGCATCAAAATTCCAACATACTGCTTAAGCCTACGTTGCTATGCTCTAAATTGAACCCCAGTCAAGACTCGGCATTCAGCTCAGGTACATTGCAGACAGCAGCCTGCTCTCAATTACGATTTAGCTCAGGTAATTCACATTCTCGCACGATGCAATTTCAAATTTATGCTCCAATAATGCTCACAAATGGAATAGTACTTTATCTTTCATTTAACAAGATCATGTTTATCAGTCAATAAGCTGAGAAAAAACCTAGTACTGATCTGAGTACCAAATGTCAGAGTTAGATGCATGAATTGGGAAAAATAAGTATTAGAAGAGACCTAATGCAATTGATGGCGATGACGCTGAGGACATCCACAGCATATCAACACCACCTAATTGCCGTATGACATCCTAATTTTAATTGCAGTACAACACACCATTATCAGTAAAATAACCTAAATGAAACAAGAAAAATAGGAAGAGAATCTATAATTTGAGAATTTAAGCCTACAAACAGACTTTTCAACAGTTAACTTGAGACGCCTTGGGCCCATGGGATGTCTCCTCACAACTCACCGGATGGTTTTTTATGGGATTTGACCCATCTACGCTCTCCTGAATGCTACTGTTATTAGCTTTGGTTTCTGCCACACCGACCAGATTCTCAGCAAGAGAGTCCTCTTTTCCTTCTTTGTCCATCTCACACTCCTTTTCAACCTTCCCATCTGCTGCAGAAACTTGTGAGGGTGGTGCTTCAGGCTCTGATGGCAGCTTATTAGCCTCCTCTTTATTTTCCTTGGTCACTGGTGCCAGCTGTGAGTCAAACTTGATCTCTTCTTCCTTTGCATCAGAAGTAGTCTTCTTTTCAGCTTCCTGATTTTCCAATTTAGCCGAAGCTTCAGGCTCTGTCAGTTTTTTCTCAGCTTCCTCCGACCCTGGAGTTGGCAGTGAGTTATTCACAACCTCTTCTTCCTTCGCATCAGAAGTCTTATCAGCAGCTGTCTTGTTCTCTACTTTTTCAATATCCATTTCATCGACTTTTTCCTCAGCTTTAGGTTCAGTGTCTTTTTCCCCCACATCCTCTTTACCTTTCAGCTCCACTTCCTCATTTGCTTCCCCAGCTGCAGCATCTAATTTCTCTTCACCATTATCATCCTTCTCTTTTGCTCCCTTCTTAGCACTCCTTTTCTTAGGAGGTTCAGCTTCTGGCGATTCTGTTGCTTTTGATTTCTGACTTATTCTTGAAGAACGCCTTGGAGTTCCACCTGTTGGCACAGAACACAAGAGGTTTTTACTATGTCTAAGGCTTTTGTTCAACACAACACACATCATGCAAGCAAGTATGCCACACACACACACACACAACACACAGGAACCTGTGCTCCAGTCAAACTCAGAACTAGAATGGCCTCCAGGGTGAGATTTGAGATACTGATCTAATTGTCTTTTGCTCTTGATCTCTTCACCTGTAGGTGAAACAAAAACTACCTCATTCCTCCTTGGTGTCCCACTCTTCTTTGGATTAAACTGTAAGCACAGGAAAAGATTCTTAGAACCAAAAGAGTCCCAAAATAATAAAGCATACCAAACAATCCAACATTGACATACAAAACTATAAAGTAGTATCAAAGAAACCATAAATTAAGCAATGTCAGTCATCACCTCCTAAAGCATGTAGGGCCAACTACACCATATCAGCAACATACCGTCATAAATTGAGTGTTTATCAACAAAAAAATTGTGCATCGAATGAAAAGTGAAACATAAAAAGCCCTTTCTGTGTTATTAGTAAAGCCTAAATGCCCTGCAATCTTTCTAAAGTGCTAACAAGCAAGAAAACGGATGCACTAATGCTTTTTTTCTTCAAAATTTCAAGGGAGCTTTGAAAATCAATATAAATGGGAGGGAAAATAAATAAATAAAACAACTCTCTTGATGACAAGTAATAGGATCATTGCCATGAATGATTACAAAACAAATCATTTCTAGCCTGCCAGAAATAACCAGAAGAGACAACAAAATTGTAATATCCAGCCAAAGCCTTAAGGGATGCAATTGCTTTCCTTCCAAGCTGACCAATTATACGAAATGCAAAAATGGCAAATAATAATAACAACAACAATTTCTTATTTTGCTAAATTTGCACACCAAGCATCTTCCTACATTTATACGTCCAGATCATACGATGATCTACACTAAATCAACATGAAGTAAGCAAAAAAAGACTAATAAACAAGATAGTCCGTGTTACCCTTAGCCACTGATTGAAAAGAATAATTCTAATCATGGAACTATATAGCAGAGCTTGAGAAACTAGAATGAGTCAATCTCTGCACATGATCCTACTGATCCAATTTGTTAGTTTTCATCCAAATACCTCCAATGTGAGATCATCTATTTAGAGTTTCCCTATCTTTGGCTGTGCAAATGTAGAAAGAGGAGAGGAAAGAGCAGAAGTAATTAAACACAAAACTAAAATATGCACTCATATTCTTTATTCCTCTCAAACCTACCCAACGAAAGGTTATGATATATAGAATATCAATAACAGACAACTGCAAAAACTAACAATTCCAGCCAAGTTACAATACATAACAAACAAGAACGTCTAAGAAATGCTATCAATAATTCTGAATTATTTGACCACTGCCCTAAAAATACAACTTCCACAATAAGTCTATAATGAAAAGGCAATATGCATGATGTTTCATAACTCAAACCTCTACCCAGAACTAAAGTAAGGATCACAAAATACCACTACATTGGAAAGAGGCTCACTAAAACCATGTTGAACTCAAAGAATCTCCCATGGAGCCAACAATAATGATTCTTGCACATTCAGAGAAATTCACATCAATAAATTGAACTATCCAGAGGGAATCTCAATTTTCACAAAACAAGGTGGATCTATGGAAGCATGGACACTGGCACAACACGGGGCATGGCATTTGTTAAAAAATTAGGACACGATATGGCAGGGATACAACAATTAATTAATTAATTGATATTTATTTTATATATATTTTTGGGCAAAATTTATGTTTATTTTAGGTTTTAAAAATAGGTAAAAGCCATTGAAATATTTGAAAACAAATATAAAATTAAATTAAAAGCAGTAATAGACAGCAAAGAAATTCAATGATTCCCATAAAATGATGTTTAAAGTAAAAATTAAGATTTAAAATAAATAACAATCAAAATTATTCAATTTACTAATAACAGACAATTTTTCAATAGTCATTTTACCTACATATCATTCAATTACAGATTTATGTAAAAAAATTACAAGTGAATGATAAACATAATAACTTTATATGTATATTTTATAACAATTAATAAGAAAAATAAACAAACAAATGACTCAGTCCCTGCCACTACATTGTTTCTTCTTCTAAAATAAAAACAAAAGGAGTCTCAATAATTCTGCTTCCAGAATAGAACAAAAAGAAATAGAGTTTGCTTCTAGAATAAAAACAAAAAAGAAACAGTGTTTGAGAGAGAGAGAATCATATTATAACCGATAGGTCACCTTGCCATTGCGCTAATTGCCAAAGAGGCGTGATGGCACTACTGATAGATCACCAGTCATCAACCCAATCGCTAATCTAAGGCTGGCAAGCCGCAAGGCATGTGATGTGAAGGGAGAAAGAGAGAGAGAACGAGGCGATTGTGAAGATCTGTGAGAAAAGTAGAGATCTTGTGTTGTTTAACCTTCAAGGGATGGTGGGGATCTTGCAAATCTCTGTTATATTCTTTTCTTTTCTTTTCTTTTCTTTTTTAGCCCAGTCATGTCTCTACCATATATATATATTGCCGGACACTTAACAGACACATGCAGCAGTGTCAGTGGTGTGTCCATGTCTGACACGGGCACGCAGCCCATTTTGCTGAGCCCGTGCTTCCTAGGATGCAGCAACCTATTTCATTTTTCAACAATTAGTTGACATAACCCATTATATGAAACTCTCAACGTACATGAGGCATGTCAATTGCCATAAGATGAGGGAAAATCCCCAGCAAAGTGACAAATCATCCCATCATTCTATTTATGTAAAGAACCCTCTAGTAGTACTCTATCAAAATTTGTCATGAAAGTCCTTGAAAGCACCTATTTTTTTGACAGGTAATCCACAAACCACCTTCTTTATCAACAAATTCCCAAAAGAAAATTACTTATATATAAGACATGAAAAACACGTTCTCAAGATCTAACTCGCTTTATTATGTAAACCAAAGGAGATCCAAAGGTTAGAGGTAGTGACCATCTTTTTTCAATGACTACATTAATTCATGATATAATATCCCTACAACAGAAAAAATTACTTATACAATTACAAGACACAAACCTTTGAAACATAAACACTTTTCCTGGCATAGAAGAGGGGGGGGGGGGGGGAGGGGTTGAGGGGAACAGTTGACAACTACTCTTTCCAACTGTAATGCATTTTCTTGAACCTTTCTCCGTCCTATTGTCTTTTGAACTACTGTTCTTCAAATCTTGTCCAAAAGTCCTGTGAGGCTCTTATTTGCGATTTGAAGGAACCAAACATGAGCCATTGTGCCAAAGCATAAGAGCTATACTTGCTTTCATTCGGTCATAGATTATGAAGTAAGGACAAAGGTAGCAAGCCAGCCGCTGAAAATGGACCCAATCACGAACTTACCGTGATCATATATGATTAGCACTCAACAAGAAAACCATCAATCAAGCTTTGTACATGCAAGAAATGATGATCCGGATAACAATAAAGTTGGCACTAGGGGTTGCTAGGAGTTGACAGGTTAGTTGGAATGGACACTAAACCAAGAGAAATAGCATTCATCATAAACTTGTTTACATAGGAGTACAATAGTACACATATATAGACTATTAGGACCAAACCCTAATTCTAATTGACTTAGAAACAAAAATGATTAAATTACAAAAATACCCTTGCCTTTCAGAAATCAAATATAATACTAATATCATAATTAACTACTAATACCTAAAATAAATTCTAATTGGCCAATAAAAATACAATTGATTCCTAAAATAATATTTATTTGCCCATTCTGCATCATTATCCCCTAGCTAGAGAAAACTCGTACTCAATTTTTGAAGTGTTGAAGGATAAGAATTATGGCATGTGACACTAACACTAACTCTTGAATAACCTTTGACAACATTACAAACAGATAAGCCTTGCATTCCGTCACATCATTAAATTCGTATGATGTGGAATCGGCATTGCAAAAGTTACAACCTTATCTTGAGCCACAGAAAGCACAATTGTATCAAACTCCTCCATTCATACTTTTTATCTTCATGCACAATAGAAGGTGGATCAAACTCACTTTCATTAAATGAGTACCCCCTAGCTTCTTGTTGCACTTTAGTTGGACTTTCTCCTCATCATGCAACAAGAAATCAATGTTCTCTTTTTGTTTAGCCTCTAAAAGAAGTTTTTCTTGTTGCAAAAACATTGAAACATCTGTTGGCACTACTACTTATCTTTCAACACAAGATTTTGGTAGTTCAACATTATCGTCTCTCATATGCAAAGCGTTACCTTCGAGAGTATTTGGCAGCCTTTGAATGGAAGACTCCATGCATCCTAGTCAAGCCATCTAGTATATCAATAACTTCTCAACCAATGATGACAAACCTTGAACGACTTTCAATAGATTTTCTAGAGTTTGTGTCAAGGTAAACCAAGTTGGAGTGGTTTAGGACTAGAAATTATGCGAACACTCATCTTATCTTCTTCAAATTGTGCTATTGACTATATATTTTGTGCCTATATTGCTTCTTCAATCTATAAAAATTATCCTGATGAGATTGGGGTAAATATTTCTTTCAATAGGATTGGACTATATATTCCTCTATAAGTTTTTCTTTCATTCTTTCCCCATCAGTAATGGCAAGCTTGTACAATCTAAAGCAAAACTTCTCAATATCGTTCCAATAAACCACAGCTCCACCAATGAGTGTCATCGTTGCAGACCTTACTTCCTTATTATCTGGTAAACCTACTTGTTCAAAAAAATTGGTCCATCTCATGAAACCAATTTTTCAAAATCTATGGGTCTTGACAATAATCAGCTTGCCTCTAATATTACCATGGCTCACAAGAATATTTTCTCAACAAATAATTGTAACAGGAACCTAACTTAGGCTGCTGACTGAGCTGTCACTGGCCATGGACTTGCTTTGTTCTGTGCCCAACATCTATGGGCTTCAAATAGGTGTGAACTTATAGTTGTTTTGGACCTTGCAAAAGTATGGAACTAATGAAATTAACTATTCTTGCACATGTGGGCTGATGGAATTTACACATTGACCCCATAAAATAAGTCTTCAGTGGATGAATCAGCAACTACATCTACACTACATGGGCAATGCCAGCATGCTCATCATTTCCAAAGTTGTCATCAAACACTTCCTCCACTGGTACTAAATAAATTTGGAACTAAAGGCCTGCTAATTATTTCCTACTGTAAGATGAACTTTTAGGGAGGCAAACCATTACTTACATTGATTTTCTAACTCAAAGCTTGCTAATTATTTTCTACAGTAAGATAGACTATTAGGGGAACAAACCTTTTTTGCAAATATACTCATTGATTTTTAAAATTAGCACAAGATAATCTACATGCTATTCCATTTCATGTCCAGGCATTGTCAACTATTTCTATTAGCAATTTCACACACTCTAATCCTGCTAGCATAAAATTTCATTTCCTCGTATCAAAGATAATCTGCATTCTACTCCATATATGCTTAATTTGTTCTTCCAAGTCCAATCCACATTAAATCTCTTCTATTCATCAAATGCACCATATTGACTTCCACCATGCAACTAACAAAAACATTCCAGTTCGCAATCCCAATTTGCCAAGATTTTTTTCATACAGAAAACTTTATGAACTTTGTTCTCCACATTCATAATTATAGTGAGCTTAAAAAATAAAAAATTTACAGAGAACAACTTAACAAGTTGAGCAACAAAGAATAGAATCTACCACCCCCCCCCCCCAAAAAAAAAATTGAAATCAAATTGATACTTACAAAAAAAAACAAAAAACAAAAACAATACCTCTGAAATCAAGATTGTTGCTATAATGTTGGCATCAAAGTTTGTTGCTATAATGTGATATATATCACATTTTGTCCAGCTAATTCCATAACAAAAACATGTCATTAGATCAAATACACAACTACTCAAAATTGACCCCAAAAAATGTAAAAGATCAAAATCATCCAACCAGGGACAGAGCTACATTAATTCATAGGGAGGCCATGCCACCCATCTTATCTTATTCCCATCCAAATTATGAAAATCCTGAGTCTACCACTAACAACAGCCATGTGTCTAACCATGGTACTTCAGCAAGAACTTCCTGATGGCAGCTCAAACTGCAAGCACTTGCAAAATACTTGTAATGCCTTCTATTATCAAGTTATCAATTGCTTAAAACAATTTACAGTTTTTTTAGTGATCTTAAAAGGTGATGAGAGAGGGAGAGCACCAGGAGATACTCTTTTTAACACACACACACACCCCAAAAAAACAATAAACATCTTAAAAAATAACAATAATACATTGTATTGTCAAATCTTGACATAAACATCTTAAAAAATACATTGAATGGAAATTGGAAGCATGGACTAATCTAGACAGAGGAAAAAAAAAATTGAACACACACCATATACTGATCAAACAATTAATTCTATGATATAACAGAAACAAATGAACATCCGCATGGTAGCAAAGATAGAGTCCAGAATTGCTCTTTAATAACATATAAAAGTTCATGTCTGAGGCAAGTGGTATTCAGTATCAGACAAAACCTTGACTGTTAGCTATATGCATCAGCTGAAATAGCGATAAACTACCATAAAACCCAACAGTAATGAGCTCTTCTACCATATTAATACCATTACCAATACTAAAACTCAAAACTATGATCACTGAAGCAGGGGCGGAGCTACATGTTAGGGTGGGGGGGCCATGTTTTTGAAAATTCCTTTTTACTATATAGAAATATTTAATATTTTAATAATTAGCATTCAAAAATGGGACTTGGTCCCCCCAAATATTTGAGTTGGAATGTTCTTAAAAAAATTGTTCAATTTGTCTAGTAGTTATAGAGAACGTATTGTTTCTTAAAATCATTTTTTATGGTAAAATGTGTTTTCATATTTCTTACAGTTTTGGATCATTTATGTCTTTGAACACTTCATTATTTCAATTGAAATGTTTTTAGTTACAATGGTAGACAATTTGGTAACTTATATTGAAAATGAAAACTTTAAGGATTTCACTATGGAAGATAGTGAAAGATTAATTTAATTCCATTATGAAAGATACTAATTTCTATGTATGTGTCTAGATGCATGTGTTTGTGTATGTGTATGAAAATCTGTATAGACTAATAAATTAGCAACACAAATTGCCCCCCCCAAAACAAAAATTTATGGCTCTGCCCCTACACTGAAGTTGAAGTGAATTCTTTGTGGGCCCAATACCATTAATCATAAGAGCAGTATGCATAATAAAATTCTTTAGTTTTAGACCATAACAGTGAATTGTCCCGCATTACAGCTAGACCCGCTTGTATTTTTTATTTTATTTTATTTCCACCCTAATTTAAAAGCCATTAAATGAAATTAATTCAATGTCCAGCCACGCACGTAGTTACTAAAGATGGACTTGCCGGCCTGGATTTGAGACTACTAATAGAAAAATCAACAGTGTTTCTTTTTAAGGAAACTTCCATTTTAGTGAAATTTTATTTAATGGGAAAAGTTAAATAATGCCCTTTTTTCTTTTTCTTTTTTTGAGATAAACTAATGCCCTAAGGGCATTGGTTTAGAAAAATTTTATAAAAACTTTCCTAAAATAGTCTATTACTAAATGCCCTAAGGGCACTTGATAACTGGACCCTGAATCGATTTACGAGCTGACACTTCAGAAGTCAAAATTTCTACAATTTCAATAAATTAAAGCTCCATAAAAGCATAATTAAGGAAATTTCAAGGAAGCAACTAGGAAAACATAATGAAGACACTCAAACCTAATAACTCAAAATATAAAGTAACAGAGAAAATTAATTGCGTAATTAATTAAAAATTTAAAACAGAAAAAAAAAAAAAAAATCAACACCAACGTTCAAAAAAAGAATTGTTTAATTATTCAGTTATTTCTAGCCCTAAATAACAGAGTAGAGAAAAGAATCACTAGGAACGTTCAAAAAAGCCACGAGAATTCAAAGAATAACGTGAAAAACCACAATTCCCGAACGCAGAGCTAGAACTTCACACAAAAAATTGGCAGAAAATTCAGAAAACTCAACCGAATTATGCAAGTTAGCAAGTTCGTAAGAGCGAGATAGAGAGACAGCAAATTAGGGCACAAAGGAAAAAACAAAAATCAAAGAGAAAGAGAGAGAGAGAGAAAGAGAGAGAAGCAGAGTGACCGAACCAGCTTCTTCCAGCCTTCTGGAGCAGGGAGCTCGACCGGAACGGCGTCGTTGTGATTCTCCACCGCGTTCGCTTCGCCACTCGCCATTGTCTTTCTCTCTCTCTCTCTCTCTCTCTCTTCGAGCACTCTTTCGCTTTCCCGCTCACCAAATTTCTCTCTCTCTCGCTCTGACTGAGTTCGAAAAAAAGAGAAAAGAAAACGCGAAAATGAAAATTCGTGACGAGATATGTGTATTTATAGGTGAGGCGTGTTTATCTCTCGCTTTCTCCGTTTCTGTCTCTTATTATCTCTCTCTCTCTCTCTCTCTCTCTCTCTCTATATTTTGTTCAGATATGGGGTGCGAAATGGCGGTATCTGGACTTGACGAAATGTATGAAGTGGATTTGATTAGTTGTGGGTTACGTCCGTTATTAACTGTTTTTGATATAGTGTTCGAATCCGCCACGTATCTAGGATCTTGCCTTGCCTGCCTTTTTTTTTTCTTTTTCTTTTTTTTCTACTTGTGCGGTTAGGTGGGCCAAGGCACGTGTTTGTCGAATATTGAGTAATTCTAACCTGCAAATATTTTGACACCCCTCCTTCATTTTTTTTTTTTTTTTTTGGAAGGCCTCCTTCATTCTTTTAAAACAAAGATTTATAAACTCTTTTATATGGATTTGTATCTAATTTTAGAATAACAATCTAAGATTACAATTTTGATCTATGCTTGTTTATTTTTTTCTTTTTAATTTAATATATTTGTTTATACATAGTTTTTTTTTTTTTTTTTTTTTAATTTTAACAAATAGGATAAAGAGATTTGATTTTTGGAGAATCTAATTTATGTTCGATTAAAGGTGGTGATGAATTTGATCACAATTAAGACATAGACCAACCAAAGCTAATTAAAATATGAAAAATACTAGATGAGCCACCAAGGGTTGCTGGTGAAGAATTCTTGGATGCCTAAATTAGCAAGGGTTTCTAACATAATAATATAGAAAACATGCATACTTTGAGATTAAGGGCCTGATTGATAGGAGAATTTTTGTTTTTGTTTTCAAAATAGTATAAAAACAATTTTCAAAAAATTGAATTTGAAACTAGTTTTCAAATAATGATTTTTATATTATACATGTTTGGCTCCCACTTTTAAGAAAAATTTTCAAAATACTAAAAACAAAAAATAATTGTTTGGGTGACCATTTCTATTTTTGAGATTTAAAAAAAAAAAAATTTACAAAAAAGTAACATATAAAATCTGTAGATTACTTTTTTTTTTTTTTTTTTTTTGTGGATAATGATAAGGAAATAGATCTCATCATGTACCTTTTTTTTTTTTTTTTAATGATAAGTTTCAAATTTGAAGTGTGGAAATTCTTTTTGTGATATAGATAAGTTCCTTAATTTAAGAGATAAAAGAGCTTGGACAAATATGTGGGGTCCACTATGTTCAATTTATTTACAACTATATCATTAAAAACATTTTTTGAATCCTGAAAACACACCCTTAGCCGTTTTCAAAATCCTATTTTAAATCGGAAAATAGGATACTATTTTTTAAAAACTGTATTTAGAAAATATTAGCCAAACAATAAACTCAAGTGTAGGACTCACCATTTTATGGATTACAAAAATATATATATATATATATATATATATATTTAAATACTCTTACCAAACAGGCTCTAAGTATTTGCTTATACATTTTCCTTTATTGATTACCATTCACTTATTTCCCTTAAGATGAGAATTAATAATGCATATACTATTTTTGGTTTTTCAAAAATTCCTCTAGTTCATGTCAACAGCAGCAACAAAATGCCCACAAACCCATTTGAAATCAATCTTAAAACCTTAAATCAAACCTACACAATAGTAGCAACAAAATTCCAACAAACTCATTTGAAATCAAAACCAAAACCTAAATCAAAACCCACAAACAACAACAAAATCCCTATTTCCCAAACCCACACAAACCCATTTCAAATCAACCCCAAACCCTAAATCAAAACCACAAAATAGCAATAGCAAAATCCCTATTTTCTAAACACACAAAAACCCATTTTAAAATCAACCCCAAACCCTAAATCAAAACCCACACAATAGCCATATCAACAAATGAAACAAGGGAAATTTCATAGAGATAAGGAGAAAGATATTAGAGTCGGCAATGAGAGAGAGAGAGAGAGAGAGAGAGAGATGAATCCAGTGGTGGCTAGAGGTGGGTGGCTCATGGTGGTAGAGAAATGGAGAGAGGATGAACACCAGAGAGCTTTTTTTTTTTTTTTTTTTTTCCTTAGAGAAATGGAGAGGATTTGGAGAGAGAGAGAGAGAGAGAGAGAGAGAGAGAGTGTGTGTGTGTGTGTTTTTATCAATTAAGTATGGTCAAATTATGGGTCCCACGCTTTTCTAAATATTTACAAAAGTGCCATTAAGCAATGTTGTTTGAAAACTAAAAACTGATAAGATGAGTTTTTTAAATTTAGTGTTTAAACACCCTAAAATGAGAAAAGTAACTCAAACACTCCTATAAACAACGTTATGTCTTTTTTGGGCTTACAATTTTCAGTATTTAAACACTAAAAACTATTGTTTAGAATCACCAACCAAAGATGCGCTAAGCTACCATCTCATCATTATTGAGTTACTAGTTGGACAAGGTTGAGGTACCACATAGCACTATACCTATCAGTTACCCCCAATGACAGATCAAGCTACCAACCTGCCACATATGCTTAGGCTCAGGAATCTATCATTTTCACTTATGACAGTTACTTTTTTTTTTTTTTCTAGGAAATTGTACATGTGTATTAAATGTATATATGGCTTCCTTTGGGGGAGATCTACTAAAGTCTTTAAATATCCGCTTGTTGTTTAGGAAAGGTTATTAGACAGGTGGTTTGGGGATTTGGAGGATTGAGCTGTTTAACCAAGCTTTGCTTAGGAAGTGGCTATGGCGCTTTGGGAATGAAGTCACCCATTTATGGTGTCAGGTTATTGCTGCCACCAAATATGGGGAAGCTAGAGGGGGTTGGTGCACTAGAGTTGTTAGAGGGACGCATGGTTGTGGGATGTGGAAGAACATTAGGAAAGGTGTAGAGAGTTTCTTTGGTCATGTGGTGTATGTGGTTGGAGAGGGTATTCGTATTCAATTTTGGTACGACCCTCGGAGTAGTCCTTTTTCTTTGAAAGATTTGTATCTAGATTTGTTTGCCTGTGTTGTGGTTCAAGAAGCTCAAATTTCTGATTTGATTTTTACTGCACTAGATGGGGGAGGTAGGAGCTGGATCTTACTCTTTAGTCATACCTTTCAAGACTGGGAATTATAGAGAGTTTACACTTTTTTGAGCACATTTACTCATAAATACCAAGGGGGAGGGTGATGACATTCTGATTTAGCAGTTAACTTGAAGTGGTGTTTTTGATGTGCGCCCATTTTATAATTCATTATTGGACACTCCTATTTCTTTCCTTTGGAAGAGCATTTGGTGTGTTAAGGTGCCTAAAATGGTGTCTTTCTTTTTATGGACAATTGCTAGGGGTGCATGGGATTCTTACAATAGATAACCTTGTTAAAAGGAACTTGCAAATTTTAATCGGTGTTGCCTATGTCTTTGTAATGAGGAAATAGTGGATCATCTTTTACTCCATTGTAAGTTTGCTCGTGCTCTATGGAGTGAAATCTTTCTTGTGTCTGTTGTACAATGGGTCATGCTGAATACAATTGTTTCTCTCCTATTTGCCCGGAGGAATTGGTTGGGAACATTTTCTTCAAATATTTGGAATATGGTACCGACATGTCTTACGTGGTTAGTCTGGGAGGTACGCAGTTCCCAAACATTTGACTTGTAGATCTGTTGAAGTCTTTGCTAGCTAAGACTTTGTTTAAGTGCTCTTGTATTTGGAGTATTACACATAGTATTTCCATGTTTGATTTTCCCTTTGATTTGTTTGTATTTGTCTCAAGTGCAGTGGGTTTATTATTGTAAACACATTGTATTTTTCTTATCAATAAAACTTTTATTACCTATAAAAAATTAAATGTTTATATGGCACGTCTCTTTTATTGGATGGTTACCGACATTTCTTCTTCCTATGACACGTGTTTTAGTATTGGTCATTGATTGAATTCACGGTCATCGGTTGGGTTCTTCACTTTCTATAGGTTTTTCTTAGCCTGTTCACTGCCCTAACTTATTGTTTTTCTACTATTGTTCTTTGAAATACCCCCATCGTTCTCTCAATTTTCTAGTATGTTCTTGTTCTCAACTCTATTATTTCAGTTGTTCTTGCTTTATTAGCTAGCTATTTTTATTGTTTTTTAGTATTAAACCTTTAGGTTTCTCCTATTTTTACCAATTTTCATTGAGTTGGTGCAAAATAACCAATCAATGCATCTAGTTGATGCTTTGGCTCCAGTTGGATTTTAGTCTATTCGAAATGCCCATTCAAAATATAGTATCGACACATTTTTTTTTTTTTTGATAATCTGCGATAGTTGAATTAAAAATAAACTGGAAAACAGAGGGAGGGGCAATCAACCTTACAAGCAGACTGCAGAGCAGTCGGAAGATTGCCTTTATTACAACAAAAAGAAGAGGAAGAGATTAAAGCTAACTTGGCAGCAGCATGAGCTGCGCCATTACAACTCCTATTGATCCAGCTAAAAGAGCAAGCAGCAAACGACTTAACTAAACTACGAATATTATCAGTCAACGCAGAAATGGACCAATCCACGGACTGGTACTTGCCCGCAATTGATTCTAAACAAATCTTAGAGTTGCCCTTTAAAATCACATGACTTCAACCTTCAGAAATAGCTAACTGGACCGCCCACTGAACAGCAGCAGCTTCAGCAATGAGGGGAGAGCAAAGGTGACTTAGCTTTGTCCAAGCTTTGATTACCTCGACGTGGTGATTACGAGTAACAACGGCCAAGGCAGCTTTGGAGGGTGTGAAAGCAACATCAGTGTTGACCTTGATCATATTTGAAGGGGGAGGAGCCCAAGTCCTGTGAATGTGGGGAAGAAGAGATGGGCTAGCTGAAGGGAACAAAGCTAGATAGGAATGATGTCTATTAAAGATAGCCTGCACAGAGCTCCAGATGTCAGCTGACCCGCCATTATGTAAGACACAATTACGAGTGCACCATATTTCTTCTAGTATGAAAGACATGATTAAGGAGATGAACCATTTGTCAATATCTGGGCATGGTGTATCTGGGGGCTCCAACACCAACTTGATAATGCCTTGATTTGAGTTAATCAACACTTCATCTGCTCTAAAACCCCAGCAACAAGCAAACCACAAAGCTCTAGCGACTGGGCACCTGAAGAACACGTGGGATAAAGTATTAGACTCTTCACCACAAAGGATGCACTTACAGTCAGTTATAACCACCCTTTTGGAAAGATTTTCTCTGGTAGGTAAGGACATCTACAGCTATCCTCCAAAGGGACATTTTGATTCTCTCCGGGGCATTAAACTTCCAAATCTTCTTCCACAGTGTCTTGGGGATAGGAGAAGGCTCGTCCCTCTGAGTGGTAGCTCAGTAGGCTGATTTAACAGTGAACTTTCCTTTAGAATCAAGCACCCAAATGAGTTTGTCAGGACAAGGTTGGAATGGGAGGGAAATTGACAAAATGGCTCTTGCTGACTCAGGATCAAATATCTCATTAACCAAAGATGCATTCCAATAGCGAAGCTCATTGTTAATAAGTTGGGATACCAACATTGGAATTTGAGAAAAAGCAACCTCTCTTGGTTTGGGAGAGAAACCTTGAATCCAAGGGACCCAAGGATCTTCCCAAACACTAACTGAAGACCCACCCCCAATAAGATAGCAAGCTCCCTGTAGAATGATTACTTTGGCCTTTTCTATGGCTTTCCAAGTATGAGAAGCTGACTTGGGTAGCTTCGAGTGAAACCAGGTATGCTTGACTTTGTATTTGGCCCTTAGCAGGTTCATGCATAAACTATCTCTGTTAGATGCAATCATCCATGCAAGCTTGGCTAGTAATGCGATGTTGAAGTCTTTGGCCCTTCTAAAGCCAAGGCCTCCTTTGCATTTGGGTTGGCATAGCTTGTCCCATGATCTCCATGCTAGGTATCTTCCCTCTGGTTCTCTAGGTTTCCACCAGAATCTTCGGGTTAACGTGTCCAACTTGTCACAGATAGTATTAGGAACACTACAAATGGACATAGTGTGGTTAGGCAAGGCTTGAACCACTGACTTGATGAGAGTACTTCTGTCAGCCCAGGATAGACATCTGCTTCTCCAACCCATGAGTCTGCTCTCAAGCTTTTCCTGGAGAAACTTGAAATCCTTCGAAGGAGCTCTTGAGCGGAAGAGTGGTGAGCCGAGGTAGATTGCATCATTTTTTAGCCCCTTCATCTGAAGCAGTCCTTTGATCATTCTACGGTTCTGACTTGGGGTGTTCTTTGAAAAGAAAACACCAGATTTGTTATTGTTTATCTTTTGACCAGACCACCTACAGTATTTATCAACACACTTGATGATATTAGTAGCCTCTTTTTTGCTTGCTTTTGAAAACAAGATAATGTCATCCGCATACATCACATGGGAGATGGATGGGCCTCTGATGCTGGCCTTGATCCCGCTTATATTTTTCTGAGCAAATTCATAATCAAGAATTCTGGACAACACCTCCTGGCTCAAGATGAAAAGATGGGAAGATAAGGGGTCTCCCTATCTCAACCCTCGACTAGGTTTAAAATGGTTTGTTTTCCCACCATTCATTAATACCTCGAAGGAAACAGAAGAGACGCAAGCGAGAATCCAGTTTGTGAAGACCTCATAGAAACCGAATTTGGATAGGACAGTATGTAGGAATTTCCAATTGACACAATCATAGGCCTTTTGGAGATCCAACTTAATGGTCATCAAACCAGTTTTTACCTTCTTGGTTTTGAAGCTGTGTAACATTTCATGAACAATGACTTGATTTTCAGCAATCCATCTATCTGGTAAGAAAGTAGACTGACAAGGAGATATGAGCTTTTGCATGAGAGGTCTCATTTTTGCTACCAGAAGTTTAGAGATGACCTTGTATACCACGTTACATAAGCTGATTGGCCGGAAGTGGTTAACCGATGATGAATTGGTGATTTTTGGGATAAGGACAATGAGGGAAGAATTAACCTCTCTTGGTAAACTACCAAGAGTGAAGAAAGATGTTACAGCACTGATGACATCATTCCCCACTATAGGCCAATACTCTTTATAGAAGAGGACAAGAAAACCATCTGGTCCCAGAGCTTTTGGGTCTTGCATGTGAAATAGAGTGCTTCGAATTTCCTCAGAGGTGGGGATGCTACTGAGATTGACATTATCTTCCTCAGAAATACAAGGGCTAATCAAGCCTTCTAAATAAGGTGGAAAAGATACTTCTTCCTCCCTGAACAGATCTTTGAAATGTTCTAGGAAAGCATGACGAATTTGGTTCGAACCGGTGATCCACCTACCATCCTCAACTTTTAAAGCATCGACATTGTTGTGTCTGCGCCGTATGATGGTAGATAGGTGAAAAATTTTTGTGTTCTTATCCCCCTCTTTTAAACACAGCTCCCTTGATTTTTGACGCCACATAATTTCACTTCTAAAAAGCCACTCGGAAAGCTCAGCTTGTAGGACCGATTCTGTCCAGCCATTATGGATTGAGGGGTGGAATTTTGGACCTCCTTAATATTCTGCATAAGTGCATTTATTCTGTTTTGACAAACACCAAAAATTTTTCTATTCCAAATACGAAGCGCATCCTTTGTAGTTGCTTGCTTCTTACAGAGCTTTACCAATTCCGACCCCCTGACAGATGTATTCCAAGCTTTCTCAACAACTTCAACGCAGCTATCGTCCCTTATCCAAGCTGCTTTGAATCTAAAAGGTCTGTGTGCAAAAGCCTCATCTGGATTAGTGTCTAACAGAATTGGGGCATGGTCAGATTTGATTGCACCCAAGTGTGAGACACTAGCTTTAGGAAAAGCTAATCTCCAAGATATGCTAGAAACACCCCTATCAAGCCTTCTTTTAATCGCTGCACAGCCCCATTTGCCTCTAGCCCAGGTAAATTTGCTTCCTGAGAAGCCTAGATCAATTGCTCCAAATTCCGAGAATAGCTCCTTTAGAAAATTAGGAGCCGATGACTCTCCACCTCTACTGCCCACCTTTTCTTCGTCACTAATAACATAGTTGAAATCACCCAGGCAAACCCAAGGTCCTTGAAAAGAGTTTAGAAGGGCAAACAAGCCTTCCTAAGCTTTTCTTTTCTTAGCTGGGTATGTTGGACCATAGAAACCTACCAACATCCAATCCTTAATAGCATCCGCAACCTTAACAGCAATGAGATTATTGTTATGTTCAACACTTTGAACTGAGACACCCGCTTTCCACATTACACATAGGCCACCAACAGAGCCTTTAGCATCAACAACAACTAAATCGGCAAACCCAATCGATTCCATTACAGCTACCATACGACGTTTTTTGGCTTTTGTTTCACTTAAGAAAATAATGTCGGGCTTCGCCCTTTTTATTTGAGCCTTTAAGGCTCGAACTGTCGAAGCGTTGCAGATGCCCCGACAGTTCCAACCAAGGGTCCTTACGGAGAGGTTGGGGGCTTGATAAGGCCTGCCTCCTCGGCCATCGGAATAGAAAAAGAACTAGAATCCAAATCAGGTGACACAGTGATTGATGTAGGTAAAGTAGAGACATTACGAGCACGAGACTTTAAGGGCTTACCTCGGATCTTGGGGGAGTAGACTGTGTTAGGCTTATCCCTTTCTTCTAGGATGAAGTGCTCCAGTCGGGATTGTGGGATAAAGGTCTCTGTTTGCGGATCAAAATAGACAACTTCAGACTCGTTGATAGTCTTCTTCAATCTTTTGGCAAAGTGGGCCAATTCTTGATCGGTGATTTTTCTTTTAAGATGATTGGAGTCTTGGAAGGTTTGGGTGGTGGCGATGGGTGGAGGAAGACTACTTGGTTCAAAGCTAGACAGGTGCGTAGAGGATGATGAGGTATTGGAAGTATCAGAATGGGGTGAAGTCGTAATGGAAATAGGTTCAACACGAGCTAAGGCTGGGCTAGCAGAGGACTTAGGAGTGCCAATTGGGCCAGTGTTGTGGGTGGGTGTTATTGGGTCATGGGATAAGTGGGCTGGGCTAGAAGTAAGGGGTGGGACAGGGCTTAATGTATTAGATAAGAGCTGATGAAGGCTTGTGGGACTGACTTTAGACACGGTACAATCACGCGATAGAGCGTCAGGTAAGGCATTACCTGTACCCTTTGGCTGCGACAATGCTGCCAAAATCTGTCCAGGAGCACTACTAGCTGATCCTTCAGCAGTGGGAGAGACGCCAGACTTCACAACAGTTGTCTCATTCAGTTGTATTTTTGTCGGGTTCTGGTTCGTGGGAGCGTCTATCCTGACATATGGTGCTTGGACGACCGGTAGGCTAGGGCTTGAGGCGATGTGGACATCCGGTGGAATTTCTTCACTCTCAGCCCTTAGCCAAGGACCTGAAGCTTTGAAATAATGGCCATGCGGATTGCGAAGGAGCGCAGTCTT
The DNA here is from genome assembly GCF_001633185.2 of Quercus lobata. NCBI lineage: Eukaryota > Viridiplantae > Streptophyta > Magnoliopsida > Fagales > Fagaceae > Quercus > Quercus lobata. The sequence continues at coordinate 19,251,985 of NC_044904.1, read as the reverse complement.
CCCTGTACAACTACTATCATCGTGGCCAATGATACCGCAGTTATAGTAGAATGTGGCAAGTTTTTCATACTTGAGACTAATCCACAGGTCGTTTAGATTGGAGCGGGGGAGAAAAATCCCTGGAAGCAGAGGGTGGGATAGGTCCACTTCTACTTTAATGCGCGTGAACTTTTTCCAAACCCCGCCGCCAGCTCCAACTACATCAACCTCTAAAACAGCGCCGGCTAAGGAGCCAATCTGCTTAAGGTTTTCCTCAGAGTTCCACAATAAAGGAAGGCTGTGTACTTGAACCCACATAATGGATGTGGAGAAATCTACTTCGTGCCATTCTAACTCCGGATTCCATTGCTTCAAAATAAGGTGTCCGCCGTGGATGGACCAAGGCCGCCTTTGGAAGGCTCTGTAGCGGTCAACTTCATGTTGGAATCTAAACACGAACACATTGGTGTCTAGGCGATTAACCTCCATAGGGTAAACTGGTCTCCAGGCTTTAAGGACCACATCTTTGACAATACTCGCTCCGATCGGCCGGGAGGAGATGATTTTTCCTAGCAAGTTAAGACATGAGGAAGGTGGGTTTTGGTTTGGAGGGAGCTCAAGTTGGACACATTTTTCAGTCTGAGTGGCGAGGTCAGCAACCTCCATCACACTCAGGACGGGAAGGAAGGCTTCAAAATGGAAAAAGGAGTACTGGGTTTTGCAGGGATTGAGGGATGAGGTTGAGGGGAGAAAGGAGGAAGTTGAGTAGGTGACTGAGGGAACCGAATGGACAAAAAGCAGCTAGAGGAGAGACAAGCTTAGAAGAATAGTGACAGGGGCTACAGAGAGCAGAGAGACTAGCTTAGGGGAATAGTGACTGGGGGAAAGGTGCTACAGCGAGCATGGGAAAAAGAGAGAAAAAAAAAAAAAACTTTATCCTTTACTTGAGAAAAAAAACTATCTGGCATTAGTATCGACACATCATTCATCAAGTTACATATAAACATTCTTTTTTTTTTTTTTTTTTTTTTTGGGAGAAACTAGGTATATATACTCTCTCAAAAAAAAAAAAAAAAAACATATAAACATTCACATCTTAAAAACTTGGTTAATCTACACAACTTATAAACTTATGCAAGCTAACATGAAAGATCATTTAAATAGCATAAAACTTCTTATTTGAGGAGTTATGAATGCGAGAAAGTGATACCTTGAATAGTTTTTGAATTAAAATCCCATTTTCCATGTTTTCTTGACTTTGAACAATTTTTTGAAATATTTTTGCTCAAAGCCCCTCAAGTTGAAGCATATGAGATGCCTTTTCTAAAGACATCTTATTCTCCAACACTTGGCCGAAATTAATCAAGTGTTTGGTCAAATATTTGATTTTTTTTGATATCTTAATCGATTCAAATATCATTTTAACGTTTGATTGTCAAAATGAAGGGAATTTTCACCTTCCTTATGATGGAGCCACATTTTCTCCAATAGAAAATTTTGAATTTTTATCAAATCCTGGTCAAACCTTGTTTAAACATTATCAAATTTAGTCAAAGTAAATATTTTTCAATTTTTTCTTAGAAATATTGAGATTTCACTTATGGTTTTTTTTTTGAGAAACCGCTTATGGTTAATAGGAATAAGAGCAATTAACTTGATTTCTAGCAATATGAGCAAACTAGGGGATCAAAAAATTTTAAGCTACCTGTATTGCGTTTAAATCGGTAACTAAGGAGGACAAAAGGGGTTGTCGACAAGCATGTTATATTCATCCATACATTATTGGTTTTAAATAAAAGAATCATTCATTTCTTAATCGTATCTAATATTGCAAAAAATATATAATAATCAAACACAAGACAAATTAATATAATTCGATATAAAATTCAACTCCCATGAGCATAGTCGTCAAAATCCTGATCCGGATCCTACGATTTTACGATCCCATTTGCCCAAAACAATCTAGATCTTTTAAGAATCTTTCAATCGTTCACGATCGGTAGGATCGTACGATTCTGATAATCCCAAATGATCTTGGTTTCTTATAATCTTTTTTAACTTAACAGAATGCTTAGTTGGATTTAAATGAAAAATAAAATCTCAATAGACCAAGTTTTTCCACTCTAATGTAGAGAGGTGTCAGTTGGACCCAAATAAAAAATATCCCAATAGGGTGTCACATTTTGAGGTTTTTGGTCTCTTTAAATAATGCTTATAAATGAATGTAGTGATGTATGGTAATTATATCAATGAATATATAATTTATATGATTATTTAACATACCAATATGTATTTTTTGTTTTTTTCTCAAATAATGTAGGATCTTACGATCCACGATCTAATTCTACGATTTACAATCCCATCTACCTCCCATGATCCTACAAAGGATCCCGATTTTGACAACCTTGCTCACGAGACATTGACTTTGGGTTCAAAATGCCTCATTTGACATAGATTTTAAGTCTTATATATAAAATAGTATAAAATAGATTATTACTATACCCCAAAGTAATATTATCACAAAACTCAAAACAACACAATTTGAAATGAGAGACACTTAAAGTTTTCTATTTAGTAAATGTCTTGGATCAACCCTGAAATTCCTCCAATTGTATCTGAAACCATAGCACACCAACAATTTGACATATAATTCAATAAATGGAGTGGATATAGAAAATATAGTAGAACATGCATCTACAATGACAAGTAGATGGTCAGTTATAAATGATGTATGATACTTTTTTTTTGAGAAACAAATGATGTATGATACTTGAAAAGAAGGCAACAAAACAAAAAAGTTTATTATGTTTGTGGTATCACTAAGCATGCATATTGAATAACATTAGTTATCATGTAGTACTCCTATCATAATTGTAATATGGAACTTTCGTATCATTCCACATCTACTAAAAAAGAAAAGAAAAAAGATTAAAATTAGGTATAATATATCATATGAGCCTTCTCCAACATAATCTCTAGTAAGGGATTATTCTCCATTAAGCACAACATACAAAGATCTTAGAAGAAAATTCAGTTGGAATTCTTTTCTCAAACCTTAGTCCAAGTGTCTAATGGCAAATCATGGGCTAATATTTAAAATGGGTCTAACCTACTAACTTGTCCATAAAAAGCTATCGGTTGCTTGAAATTAAAATCTTCATGCATGTGTATTTTCTTGTCTACAAAAGAGTAGGAGAAGATATTTACAAAATTATTTACCATATCAAAAATTGGAGCTAGCTCGTGAATTACGCACAGTTATTTTTTTATATTACTGTCATACCATTGAAGAAAACAATCTCGCACAGTAGTCGAATTTTTCTGAAAGGTACACAACATTGCTTCCTCCATAGCCTTGAAAGACAATTGATCATGTCGAGGCGCCTTTTCCGCACATTGTTTAAAACTCTCAACGACACATTCTGCACTTTTTTCAGTGTGTGTTTCTATTATTTCCTTGCATTTTTCAACCTTTTCTTCAATGCAAATAGAAAATAATCTTTCCACAGTATCAAGTTTGAAAGGATGAGGGAGCAGGATAGGAAGTGAAGAGCGATGGAAAGTGGTAAAAGCCATAGCTTGAACTTGAACAAAAATAAGGATAACAAAAACAATCATCACTACAATAAATTTCTTAGCCATCATTCTTCTTTCACTAATTTTTTTTTTTTAAAAAAAGCTGGACTAAAATTTAGAACAATAATTCAGACTTACACCCTTATGCGGTTATGCCTTATATATAGCTCGATGATTAAAAAAGTTGAAAATAAAGAATGCAGTCTATATATTGATTCTTTTTTATTTCCCATTCAAATAACTATTTTTAAGAATTATGACTTTAATGTATATTTATATATATATATATATATATTTATATATATAAGCATTTTTTAAGTTAATTGGCTTCCAGTTTAAGTAATGCCTTTTTGTTAATTTTTTTATTATATAAAATTAAGTGTTTTTTAAGAATTGTGACCATTAGATTTAGGGTCATTGTTAAGTTAATTGGCTTCTAGTTTAAGTATTGCTTTTTGCTCATGGTCATACGTTATCATGATTTATGTTTATTTTTATTTTTTTTCGCCAAGGAAAAAAATAGTCATAAGAGTGCAAGTACTGAATTGTGAGAAGGCATAATTCACTAGTAAAATAATTTGCATCAAATTGAACAATTTTTAAGACCTTAGAAGAATACAGTGGTTCAAAAAAAAAAAAAAATGATAAATGAGTCATATAAGTGTATTTGGATTTCGAATCACCTTTCTATTCGTCATTTGAAAGACAACCTATATAACGATAGTTATATGTTGCAGTTATTATTTAAAAACTTGTGTTTAGGGACAAGAAAACATATTGAACAATTAGTTGTTGCAAATTATGATGTGACATTTAAGTTGAAGCCAATATAATAAACAAAGTCGATAAAATTGAAACATACGAATTGCAAATGTAAAAATTCTTTAAGTGTGTGAGAGACCGGAACAGGTGAGCTCTCAAAAAGAGTGTATGTTGTAACTCTTTAGGTTTAATTTATGTGCAGTCGCCACTAGTTTTTATTTACAAAAAATAAGAAAAACTACAAAATACGAAACGGTATAACTGAATTGCCGCAAATTTTCATTAATTAAAATATATACAATTGGTAGAAATTATATCGCTTTGGTCCTAGTTATATTCTACCAAAGAAAATGATAAAACACTAATCTACAAATCTAAAGTCTTAGATTTGGGGGTTAGGTTATAGAGTGGGAAGGTGTTAGGCACCTACTCTGTCCGAACAGAGTTCGTTCTTTTAGACTATGAATGACCTTTTATGTACCCACATACAATATGAAATATGATATAGGCAATTATGAGATACAAAATGCAATTTGTTAGTTCTAGATCTAACATTAGATTTAAGCTTAGATTTTATAGATTTGTTTTTTGAAAGATAGTTTTGGAAATTGATCAAAAGACAAAATATATCTATATATGAAAAATATTCATATTTGGTTGTAGACACCCCATTTCGTTCCGACCTATATCAGAGCCCCCTAGTTCCAATGATGAGAAATCAAATCGCCACCAAAATGATCAGCACAGTGTGGGAAGTCCAACAAGGATGAGAACGCTAAAAGTGGCCCAATAAAGTTCAAGTCCAAGCCCAAGCCCAACTATGAATTAGAAAAAAAGCCCAAAGCCTAAAATGCCCATTTTGACCTAATTTGGCCGAGGCTGACAAAGAGTGCGTATGCTGAGTATATGATGTGTACGCACCCAATTTGTGATGCACGCACTTATTGGACAGAAAGTCTTAAATCACTCCATTTCAATTTTGATGAGATTCTAGGGCAACCAGCCTGATCAAAACCCTTGATTCCTATTTCTCCTATAAATATCCTCATTTTCAACATCTTAAAGGTCATAAATTTTAACTCTGGAGAAACTTTGTCGAAATCTCTTCAGAATATTCAAAAACTAAGAGTTTTAGGCTAGAAGGGCAAAAAAAGTGAGCATTGGACTGATTTTCAACCATCATTTGGTGAGAAAATAGTCTCTTACTTACTTTGATTCTAAACTTCTAGGTGGTTCGAGCTTGCAGACACAGCACTTGGGGTCATCCAGTCAACTCTAATCTAGTCGTTTAACTCACCCTCCCACACACATAATTGTATCTTAAAAGTGTAATATGATTGTAATAAACTCTTCATAACGAAAATAACACTCAACCTTTATTCCTTGCTCTCTTAGCTTTCAAGCCATGCATCCCAATTTATGACATTGAATAAAAGAACGGGCTTGGGTTTTGAAAAAGGTTTTTGAATTGGTTTTAGGTGAGTGAATATTTTTATTGCTGAAATAATTGGATTGCCTATATGATCATAGATTTTTTCTGGATTTCCTGTTATGTTCTTTGCTAAATGGATGTTTGGTCAATGAATTATATGTTTTTTATCATGTATCATATAGTTTGTCTTACATGTTATGGGACAAAGGCAGATATAGACAAATTTAAAAAATACAACATGGTAACTATTAGAAATGCACATTAACAGTAACAAAGAAGCCTCAACATAGGAAACAAATACATTTAATCCAATGCAACTAAATGAAATTATATTGAGTTCAAGCCTGAGGCAGAGCTGGTAGACTATGAAAATTGGGTAAGAAAAAGAGAAGATGGGAAACCAGTCACCGACCTGATTCAAAGAGAGAGGGAGAGAGTATGTGGATGAGTGCATTTTGATATGCGAACAATGGTGATGTCTTTTAATGTTATTGAAGGGTGTATATCAAATAATACCAAGTGTTGCAATCACAAGGCTTCGCGACACTAACTCGATAGAAGTTGAGGTTGAAGGAAATTTCAAGATCAAAGTAATAGTCATGTGCCTATAACCAAGAAAGATTCATGTGTTCATGATTATGGGATCACATAAGGAGATTGCTTTGCTCATCTAGACTTGAGCTTCAAGTTTTATGCATTGAGTGGCCAAGTTAAAGGTGATTTGTGCCAAACTTATGCGATCAACTATGTAAGTAAGGTAAAGATGGGAGTTGTCATGCTAGTATGGCAATCTAAATTGCTCTATTGGGATGAATGGCCAAGGAGTAGTTTGTAAGAGATAATTAATTAAATATTTTGCTTTTTAGTGGTCTATTGAGCTACCTAGTGAGCGCTCATAAGAGCACTCTTTTGTCATAAAATTTTAAATAAGGTCAGGATCATCATCAATGACATATTTTTGGCCATTTCATTTAGTTTCTTCGATCAATTAGTTTATATTCACAACAAAATGGTAAACAACAAATACTTGTATGTTTATTTCTTTTTCATTGAAATAAAAACCATCGAATAACAAATAACAAATGCATTTGGGGGGGGGGGGGGGGGGGGGTGGGGGGGAGAAGCAGAACACCTGCACTATTAGACATTAGGCCTAAGAAATTTCACCTACATCTATCGTGGTTGAGATAGCGAAATCAATATGGGACTCTTAACTCTATGTGTACCATCACTCCATTCCAATGATGCTGATTGATGGGTATATTGGAAAATTTGGAGGAATTGTGGTGGCGCCTTTAGTGTAACCTTGAAAGATTTTTTCTGGTGTAACTGAGTAAAAGATAGTTTGTTTGGAACAACAGTGACCGTGAGATTCTTCGGCGCCGTGACAGTTGCCTTGTATGTAGAATTTCTAAAGCCCACATTTGTAACTGTCCTATAATAGATGGCTGATATAGTAGAGTTAGGGTCATCATACTGATAATACAATGTTGGGTAATTTAAGGAATCATATCCTCCAAATTTATGGACACTTGAGCAATTGGTGTTATCTTCAGTGAACAATTTTAGATTTGTCCCAGTGTAGCCCTCATTACATAGGAAGCGGATGTAGTCCAATGTTGACAAGTCATAGATCAAACCAGGCTGCAGTGCGCTAGTCGGGTCAATTTGGCCAGCACCATAGGCAAATTCAGCAAGACCATCCTTGACTTTCATTTCAGTTGCTGATCATCAATCAAAAAGATACATTATAAAACACTTAAAAATACTCAATTTTTTTCATATTATAAAAGTTATTTTAGGGAAATATGAGATGATATCTTGATCAATATGTTTATATAGAAGGAAGACAAAAAATGTTAAGATTATTATAAATTTTACTTCCAGAGGTTTACAAACTAAAGCGACAATATGAATTTCATTGGTGCAACTTCAATAACTAATAAATAAATATTTAAATTCCTTTTTTTTTGTGAATAATGACACTTCGGTTTGTAAGGGTTATGTAATAAAATTTGTAATATCTCTAATTTTACTCATAAAATAAATGTCAAACATTTCTTATTAGAAAATAACCCTCTCCATTAATCATGGAGAAATTTTGTTTTGTAGTTAAGATTTTATTTTTGAATCAAACAGTTTACAGATTGTCGCGTGACATTGGATACATATTAATAGGGATAATATTTAGTCTAATCCAATTGGCATATTAACCACGTTGTTGGTAAACCATGAGGAATAAGATGGCCTTGAAGAATTCGAAATAAACACTAACAACCTCTAATTGACACCATTCAAATGGTGGTTCTTGTAAAATGGCACTAATCTTTAACACATCATGAGTTAAAATGGGAGAATTTAAGGGAACTAACCAGTTGTCATTAAGGCCGATTTGATTGCAGAAGGAGACCAATCAGGGTGGAATGATTTGACATAGGCAGCGGCAGCAGCCACATGAGGGCAAGACATTGAAGTTCCAGAGATTATATTATACACATCAAACCGGTTGTCATCAGGACTCCCAGTTAATGATGCAAGTTTAGAGTAAGCAGCAAGTATATCTATCCCGGGTGCCACTATATCCGGCTGCAAATCAAACATAATTTAAAACCATCATACTATTATATATGCTAAGAAAAAGAGTATAAAAATTTATGCCCAGAATGGCAATCATTGCAAAGGGTTACCTTAAGTATTGTGCTAGTGAGCATGGCTGGACCTCGAGATGAAAAGGAAGCCACAAAGGGTGCAGCAGCATTGGGAACTCTTTTGGACTTGTATATGACAGCCTGAGGGGCTCTGAATGTTTTACCAATGAAAAAAAATCCATAAAGAATGTTTAATATATCAAGTAATTTAAGGCAAATGTTAACAAACACTATACGATGCTTGTTAAGGTTAAAATAATGTGGGTCACACTAAATTAAAAAATTGGATAAATGGAAAAAATTGTACAGAGCTAACCTTAAAGCCAATAAAGCTGACAAAATACTGACATAAAACTAAATGGCTAACAAAGATTCTGATATAAAGTTGGGTGTTAATAGGTACCTTATGGTACCCATTAACACAATCCATTTTTTAATTTATAGAAGAATTGCATGTTATAATGAACTGTAAACAAGGTATATATAAAAGTAAAAGCCATGCTAACTCTGTATTAGTAGGAGCCTAGATTATATTTTAATTTGGTCACAACAAAAAGAAAAAGGAAAAATCTAAACAATGACAACTCTCCTAGCCTAGTATGGGGGCGGGGGCATTTTATATAACAAATTTGATTCCTCTTACTTACTTGGTTGAGTTGACATATGTAAGAGTTGTGTTACCAAAACTAGAATCAATTAAGGCTTCAGGGATGATAGCTGTAAAGCTCGTATCTATCTTCCCTATGACAGATATCAACACCCCGATCCCACCCAAAGACTTGATGTAAGTTTCATTTGCTGCTTCTTTGCATACCACAATTTTTCCATTGACCTTTTTCTGGTCTAGCTTCCCTTGATCACAATACCTGCCCAATTTTTTAATTGATTAGTGCCACTAATATTAATATTTTGAATATATATTAGGTTACATGATCTTCAATTGCAGTATAAATCATGAAATATAAAATTCTCTCTAATTACCAGGGAGATGAACCTGGCGATAAAGTACTATTGGCTGCTATTGCCGCGCTGGTTAGAGGGTACATCTTCTTATTTGGTGTAAATGTGTTGATGGAAAGTCCCTGTTATTCAATGCACCAGTGAATGTAATGTGATTATGATCAAGTGAAATGAAAAGGCATCATGTTCCTAGATGGAAGCACTCCTTTACTAAATATTGTGACACTCTAAATGAGACAAGTTGTTTTATATAGGATTATCCCCATTTGAGATCTTAATATTGTAACACTCTACACATAGTTAGATTAAAAAAATTAAAATCTTAACTATGAAATGAATTCCATCTGTTTCAAGTGAAATGGAAAATAATCATTTTCCTTGATGGAAGCACTCCTTTACTAAGCAAGGCTATCATATTTGATGCCCCAAGTTGCTTTAGGATCATCTCCATTTTGAAATATTTTCATATTTTTGGTTAGATTAAATATTATAAATCTAGTGCTATATCATTTAAAATTTCAACGGTAGCAAAACTTTGTACACTGTCCCAAAAAGAAAGAGGCGACTTACATCATTTTCCTTGCCATTTCCAAGTTTAATCGGAGTCCTAAACTCCATATCCATGCTAGCAGCACCAACCGTCATTATCCAAGGAGCTGTGTTCTGCACTGTATACACATATGGACCGCTATTTCCCGCTGAACATGCTGTGAAAATCCCCTTCTTCATTGCATGAAAGGCACCGATCGCAATGGGATTGTCAAAGAAGCCATTTGACTCCCCACCGATAGATATTGATAGCACGTCAATTCCGTCATCAATGGCATCATCTAATCCAGCCAGAATGTCTATATCACTGCAACCTTCAGGCCAACACACCTTGTACATTGCAATGCGTGCTGATGGAACCCCACCTCGAGCTGTGCCTTTGCCTAAACCGTACAAGCTTGCGCCTGCTATCGTGGCACCTGCTATGGTGGATGAAGTGTGAGAGCCGTGGCCGTTAACATCTAGTGGGGATGGCTTTCTTTGGGGAAATTTGGGGTCGTTGTTGTAGAAAGTTGCACCTATTACCTTGCTGCATAAAAGGGTGAATAGCTTGGAAATTAAATGAGAGATCCGTGCATGTAGAGAAGTAGTATTTAAAATTAATTTTCATCTTGAGTAATGTTAAAAACACAATAGTCTCTTTTTAGAATTGTTGATAAGATTTGTTATGATTGGAATAATGTCACTCTCATTTAGAATCCACTAAACATACTTTTTATTGTGCACTATCGTATTAACTATTGTGAAAATAAAGGTTGCAAATTCAAATATTGTGTTGCTAGGCATAATATTTTGTGGTTGGTCACAATCAAGGAGAGAGATTGAGATTGTTTACTTGTTGCAGCCGATAAACTTGCCTACTACTTGGCATCTACCCTTCCATTTTGATGGAGGAGGTCCTACTCCTTTGTCGTTAAAACTTGGAGCACCCATATAAACTCCTAAAAAAGGAAAGATTAAGAAAGTTATCAAATTTCCCCATGTAACAAGGAGAAAGTCAAAGCTCTTTAGCATCCATATAAATTGCTAAAAAATAAGGGGAGGAAAAAGGAAAGATTAAGAAAGTTAACAAAATTTTTCCATGTAACAAAGAGAAAGTCAAAACTCTTTGAGAAGTCTTAATTTATTACCTGTATCTAATACTCCAACAATAATATTACTTTCAATTTTAAGATTTCTCTTTACTGAGAGAGGCATTCTTAAGTAATCCCATGATCTTGTTGTATGAAGTTTCCGTACTCTGCTAGGAAATACTGACACCACATTTTCGTTCTCTGCAGAGGATGCATATACATATATAAATTACATAAGACAACCACCTTAAGAGCAAAAAAGATAAAGAAAGAAAGAAAATGTTGTGTAACATGATGTTTTTAGTGTGCACCTTTTAGTTTTTGAACTTCATCTGGCAATAGGTTTGCTGCAAATGCATTAAAACTCTTGGTGTAGCTATGTATTCTAGCTTGTTGGGCAATACTCTCACTGAAAAATGAAAGTACTTGATGGTTTAATTGTCTAGCAAATTACAATTTGTTGCATTCTAGTTGTTAGGTCATATCATGTATGGATTATATCCTAAAAACTAATTTTATATGCATAGAATAGCCTAATGCTGTACATATTGATTAGTTGCTAACCATTATGGAACCCTCCCCTACCACCAAATCGTTGACCCATGTATGAGCTAATCCTACTTTGTCATCCAACTTACTCTTTAATTACTGAAGAAAGCAAGTTGTGTTGATGAACAACAGCATTGCTTCTTAACCGCGGTGCCTCTCCCAAATACACAATGTACGCCTATGTGATAATGAAAAATAAATTTATGATTAGTGAATGGAAATTATAAAATTTAAATAATATACTTAATAACTGTGTTCATACAAATTATAAAAAATATATTCACCTTTCTAATTGTGTCACTAGAACCATGAGTGAATGACCAATGAAGCTGCGTAGCCAGAAGGAAGAAGGTGATCATACAAATTCGAACCATTTTTGATTCCTCCTTTGTATGCAGTACCGCTCTTCCTTTCTCTCTTGCTTTCAGTCTTGCTCCTATATTTATAGTTAGAGATTTTGTCTTTTGTGTTTTCCTATTCTGGTGGAGATTTTCGAGCTAAAATGGAATCTTTGACTTTTTCCAAAATTACAATTCTTGCGTAGACTAATTAATTAAAGGTAAGGACGGGGAGATTTGATGCAGTTTGCTAAACAAATGATTCTCCATCTCACAAGGTTTAATTGTGCAATATTAGAAAAAGAGAAGCAATGTTTTCTTTTTTCTATCTTTTGCTCGATAGGAAAATTAGAATTGGAAGCAGAGGTGTTCAGGTGTAACTTCAATATAATTAGCTTCCCACCGTTTCTTTTTTAGCTTGTTGTCCTTTTTAAGAGGAGAAGCTGAAAAAATTTTCTGCGTTGAAATTTTTTGTTTTTAGAGATTTTTAATTTTTAATTTTGAAGTAATTAAACAACGTACAATTCCTCAAAATTAAACAATGTACAAATTAAGAGTTTGTTAATTATATAACTAAAACAAGTGTTAAAACTAACTTCTAAAACTCACGTTGGAGGTCGAAGTAGAATTTTAACAACTTTATTTACACCTTAACAATTTCATCATGCCACACCATTGTTGTAGTGTAAAAAAAAATTCATAATTATTATTATTATTTTTTTTTGAGAAACAAACACATACTCGTACACACAAGGGAGAGGAAAAGAGATTTTAACACAAAAACACACCACAACTCCACCCAAAAGCCATGGTAACTTTTAAGGGAGGGTGGAACAAGTTATACTACACACAACACACTCTCTTAAGCAATGTGAGACAATTACTCATTCTTTTTTATGTTTCTTCATTTTATTGGACAAATTAAACGCTTCAGGTAAGATTATGTGACACTTAATGGAAAATTTGGATGAATGTGCTGCTGATGCAAACAAAGAATAACTTTAAGGGGTAAAATTTAAATTATGAAACTTTAGGGTGAAAATTCCAAAGAACCCAAACTTTAGGGGTGTAGCTTGCACTTTGCTTTTTATTTTTATTTTTTATTTAGTTATGGAATCTTTGTTGGGTTATAGATTGACTCTAGTTAATTAATCTAATTTCCCAAGTTAATTAATTAGTCAAATTACATGCAAATCATATTAAAGCACGACCAAATCACCAAACTAAATTAAGTGTAGTGGAAATAAGTTTGACACAGGTGATTTGATTATGATGGGGAAACAAGCAAAACTTTATCGGGTAAATTTCAAGTCAACACTCTCAAAGAATCCACAAATAAGAAAAAAGCGTTTACAAGTACAATAAATCTTGACCTACAAGCCTATCCTAAAGTACCTACATACAGTCGAACCTACTTAGCTATACTTATCTTAGCTTTAATCCCCAATTGGACTTGATCTTGTAAAAGATTTCTCCTTTGCATGAATCTCCCTATCCATGACTAACTCAACAACAGCCTTTTTGATTGTTGTAGCATTGCAAAGTTCTTCAATCCACGCTTAGATGAACTGAAAGTAGCTTGTTCACAACCTTAGGCTCACAAACATTGCAGCAACTCCTGTTATGCGTGTGTCTCTCTGTCTCTTTGATGATGGCTGTAAAATGTATCTTTTATATGCTTAGCTACAAAGCCAAGTCATCATGGGTTGAAAACAAAACTGAACATTCAGTTTTCCCAAAGCTCGATATATCGAAAGGTGTCAAGCTAGGTATCGAAATTCATTAAATCTTGATAAACTAATAGGTATTGAGTCATGTATTGAAATCTGCAAATACAATTTTTCTTAAGTAGTCTTGTGTATTCAATCATACCAATTGTTTGTTAAACTTGTTTATCCCAACGAGGTCTTCTTGAATATACTAAAAACTAAGACTCAAATACACACAAAGTGTGTTTTGTTGAAGGATACGCCAATTCAAAAATTTATGACCCTTAAAATCTTGGTCACTTTCCCTCATATATAATACCAATTGTACCATGATTGAGGTAGCATGTGATTGTACCTAGTACACAAAAGTTCTATTTTTATAGAATTTGAGTTAATTGATTAATTAGGTCTTACGTACCCACCCCCCCCCCCCTTTTATTTTTATTTTTTATAGATTTTGGTTGTAGTTTTTTGAATATATATAGACACACTAGTCACTAACCCATGCTATGCACGAGAATAGCTACTAGATGAGTTCCAGGAAAAAAGAAAAAGACCATTATTTTTGAGTTGTAGTAGTAAGCAAAAATGCATGAAATTAAAAAATATATATATTGAAAAAAATAGCACAAAGTTTTATTAGTAATGTTGTTTTATTTATTAGTTTTTTGTGGAAAGGAATAAGAGACAGAATGTTGCGTCTCTGATTTAGTTAGTGTTGTATATATAGGTATATACAAGATAGATTGTAATATATATACCAAAATGTGCCTATTTAAATGTCATAACCCTTCAACTTGGATATATCAAAAAATGCATAATGAAAGGTCATATCCTTTCATATTAGATATATATATATATATATATATATATTTAGGGTTCCTATTGAATGAAAATATGCTTGTTGACTGAAGATGTGTCTATTGAACTAAAAGGTACCTATTCAATGAAAATGTGTCTATTGACCGAAAAATGTGCATATTGAATGAAACAGTGCCTATTGAAAGGTCATAATATTTTAGATATAAATAGTGGTTTATATTTATTTGGTAACTTCTTATCGACTTTTTTTTTTTTTTTAGAAGTAAAAGAAACCTGTGGGTTGTCTCCAAAATTGTTATTTGTAGAACCCAATAAACTTAGTTGTATCTTGGGAACAAATTTGTAGTGACTCTTTTGTGTGGGCAAATATTGTCTAAGGATAACATTCAATTGTGTCTCCAAGTTAATCAAATTTTCTGTTTGTCTATTGGACCATTTTGTTATTTCATTATATTACTCCTCTATATTTCCAAAAAATAAAAAATATTGGTGAAGTCTAATATTCGTTTAGCATAACTGAAACGAAGAATTTTTTTAGAGGAATTGAGAGACTTTTTTTTTTTTTTTTGATTGCAATCTATGGATATATGGCAATCGAAGTTTTTGTTTTTGTTTTTACCAAGAACTTGTAAACGCAAGATTGGTGGTTTATTACGAATGGACAAAAAGGAAGTACGTGGTAGAGATGTTGAGATATAGTGCCCGTTTGGATTCGAATTATAGCTGCGTCTGTGTTTTTTGAAAATTTTTTTTTTCCCACCCACACTATTTGACCAAGTCAACCGTGAACAGTGCATCCGTGCATTGTTCACGGACCCACAAATTTCACTTTTCAGCAACTTTTTCATTAAAAATGGGTCCCACAACACTATTCACACATTTAAAAATTATTCCGCTACAGTGTTTTCAGTTTCAGCAAAAATAAGCTCATTCCAAACTGACCCATAGAGGAAGGAAAGAAATTGACTAGGGAACGTGAAAAGTTATAATACATACAGAGTGTTTTTGTGCATGTTTAGGATACAAAGGATATTTTAATTTTTAATTTTTTTTGAGAAATAGGATATGAAGGATTTTGATATGATATATTCATTTTATCTGTAACAGTTTCTAAATAAATAAATAAAAAAATTTAAAAAAAGTTATTTATTTTTATTATTTTTTTTTAGAAAGAAATATGATAATTTTATTTAGAAGTAGGCAAATCTACTTGATAAGCAGTAAGTGTGTGAGATGGGACATTTTCCATCCACACTGGGAAACCAGTGACATGACATGCATGCCTAGCTTCACACTAAGAAACCAATGACATCACATGCATGCTTAGCTAGATTGTGTGCTATAATATTACCCTCCCTACGAACATTAGAAAAACTAATACATTGAAAAAATTCAGCATAAGCCTTAATATCTTGAATCAAAATACCAAAAGAGGCTAACAATAGTGAATTATCCATCAATGCATTCATGAGTATCTCTGAGTGACCCTCAAGAGCCACAGAATCTAACCGCAAATCTGTAGCAAATTCAAGTGCTTTTTTCGCTGCCAAAGTTTCAAGTTCCACAATAGTTAGGGGGAGAGAAATTACTTGAGACATAGACCCCATTACCAAACCGCGACTGTCTCGAATAATCATGCCAATCCCTGCCCTGTCCTGGTCCTTAAAAACTGCCCCATCAAAGTTTATTTTGAAGCTGTCTCTTGTAGGCGCTAGCCACTTGGATCTCGGCCTGGCTGCCCTTGGCTCGATTGGAGTCTATGCATTCCTAAACTCCAGAAAAGAGTTTACTGCTGTCTGCATAATCTGGTCCAAAGGGAGACCCGGTGGAGAGAACTTGCATTTGTTTCTTCTAGACCAAATTGTCCACATAATCGTTGCGAACAGTTCCACGTTACATGCTGAGTCTAATACGGCGCAGAGAAGCTGTATAAAATCCGAATACCTCGAGGTTTGCCTGAAGCTCCATTGCGGATCTTCTTCCCAGACTTTTGACAGTCTCGGACAGGACCACAGAGAGTGTAAGACATCCTCACGGTGACTTGAGCAGAAAGAGCAGATTGGATCATTGATGACGCATTGCCGAACCAATTCTGAACTTGTGGGCAGTGCATTACGGGTTGCTCGCCATAAAAAAATTTTAATTTTATTTGGCTGGTGAAGCTTCCAAATCTGGTTCCACTGTGGCTTGGGATGATCAGGTGAAGCTTGAGTTTGTGTGACTGTGGAGCGTGTTTCAGACTTGAGGAAGTAGTAGCCCGACTTGACCGAGTATATACCAGATTGTATGAATGGCCAAAATAGGATATCCTCAGGTTGTCCACTACTTAGGGTGATTTTTTGAACCAAGTCAGCTTCAGTGGGACTAAGGGCAGTGGATAAAATAGCCAAATCCCAGGTGCGAGTCTGATGGTTTATGAGAGAACTTACTGTGGCATTTTGAAAATCCAGTAACAGAGGGCTGTGTACTCCACGAGGAGTTGCAGTAGGCAGCCAGTTGTTGCCATAAATTTTTATTGAGTCTCCATTCCCCGCCCTCCATTTTGCCCCCCTTTGAATAATACCCCGACCTTTCAAGATGCTCTTCCATGCATAAGACCCCCATGACCTTCTTTGGCTTCCATAATTGAACAAGTCCGAAAAAACCGTGATTTAAAAACTCTATAAAATAAAGAATTTTTATTATACAGCAGCCTCCATGTTTGCTTGCCTAAAAGTGCTTCATTAAACAACAATAAATCCTTAAAACCCATCCCCCCTTCCGCCTTTGGATCACACATATCACCCCATCTAACCCAATGAATTTTCCTGCGGTCTCCCCTTTATCCCCACCAAAACTAGCGGATTAGAACTTCAATTTCATGGCAAAGACTCCGTGGAAGCATAAAACAACTCATTGTGTATGTTGGGATTGCTTGCACCATTGCTTTTATGAGGATATCTCTTTTGGCTTGTGACAACAACTTCTCTTCCTAACCTTGTAATTTCCTCCAAATTCTTTCCTTAATGTACTCAAAGCTTGCTTTTTTGTGCTTCCCAACAAAAGAAAGTAGCCCCAAGTACTTGTCATAGTGCAAAATTTCGGGGACCCCAAATGCTTCCTTTATCTCTCTTTTTTTCTCCTCGGAGGTTGACTTGCTAAAAAACAAAGAAGTTTTCCTTCGGTTGATTTGTTGTCCCGAAACACTTTCATAAGTTGCCAATATTTCTAGCACCTTTAGGGAATCATGACTATTAGCCCTGCAAAACAACAAATTATCATTTGCAAAAAGCAAATGGGTTAGTCTTGTGCTCCTCCTACAAAGGGAGAACCCTCTTATAGAACCTTCATCGGCAGCATTGGTAATAAGGCTATGTAGTCCTTCTATACACAATAGAAACAAAAATGGAGATAAGGGATCGCCTTGACGAATTCCCCTAGAAGGATGGATTAGGCCTTTTGGTTCCCCATTAACTAGTATCAAGTATGACACTGATTTTACACACACCATCATCAGATTTATCCACCTCTCTTCAAACCCCAATTTTCTCATAATTTCTTCCAAGAAAACCCACTCCACCCTATCATAAGCTTTACTCATATCCAATTTCACAACCATATAGCCAGTTTTGCCCATTTTATGATTTTTCATGCTATGGAGAGTTTCAAAGGCTACAAGAATATTATTAGAAATCAACCAGTTTTTTGTAAAGGCACTTTGGTGTTCCGAAATGATATTGGGTAGAATTTTTTTCAATCTATTGGCTAACACCTTAGAAAATTTTTTATAAAGGACATTAGATAGGCTAATGGGACAAAAATCATTAATAGACAAAGGGTTTTTTATTTTTGGGATAAGAGTGATGAAGGTATGGTTTATGGGATGGGGAAGGGTGGTTGTATTTAGGTAGTACAAGATTGTTTTGGTGACATCACAACCTACCAAATTCCAATAGTTTTGATAGAAAAGAGGGGGCATACCGTCCGGACTTGGTGCTTTCAAAGGGGCCATTTGCTTCATTGCTGTTTGGACTTCCCATTCCATGAATTCTTGGGATAACAATGCATTTGTTAGGACATATGTGATTCACTTGTTAGGAATATATGTCACTATTTGACAAAACGCACTTTATTTGTATTTGGGTAGATCTAGGATATGTTTAATACTTCATGAAATCGTGTTTCAAGTTCAAGTGTTAAAGTCATGCAAGTCTGTCCAAGATTCAAGTCTGAAAAGTGTCTGTCATTAAATCTCGACAGCTAGCATCTATTGAGACTTGTAGACCAGCTTGTGGCTAGCATCTATTGAGACTTGTAGAGCTGTTCCAACTCATGGCTAGCTCTATGGAGATGCTAGCTCTACTGATGAGATGTCTACTTGACACTCTTACCCTTTGTCACTCGTGACAAAAAGGGAGAGTAGTTTTGGGATATGAGAGTAGTCATTCTTAGGGGGAGAGTTAGTATAGGGCATTTTTGTTGGGGGGAGTGTTGATATTTTTGAGGGATGTAGTGAGGATTACATGTATCTTTTTCTTTTCTCTATTTATGATACATTTTTTTCTTGTGCATGGGTTTTGTGACCATTTTTGACATACATTGTACTTATTTTCTTTATATAATGATGTATGTTCCTTTCACCTATCCTTACATGTGTTGTTTCTTTTCTTTCTTTACACACATGGTTCTTATTACTTGTATGCAATCTATTATTTCTGTTTCACACAAAGATACCTTGATGAGTTTTGTTTAAAGTGTTTCAGAAATACAGGTTGTCAAAGTCTACTTGCCATAAACTCTCTTTTTAAAGAATTTTTCAAGAGTTTGTGTTAGGATAGATTTTATTGTATTCAACAAGTGAATATGAATTGAGTGATTTATGACTTCTTTCATATTTCATTTGTTTGTTGTGATTTTGTCACGGATTGCCAAAGAGGGAGATTGTTAGGATATATGTGATTCACTTGTTAGGAACATATGTCACTATTTTATGTAATTGGCTAATCATTTGACAAAACGCACTTTATTTGTATTTGAGTAGATCTAGGATGTGTTTAATACTTCAAGAAACTGTATTTCAAGATCAAGTGTTGAAGACATACAAGTCTGTCTAAGAAACAAGCTAAAGAAATGCCTATCATTAAAGCTCGACAGCTAGCTATCCATCGAGCTTAAGAAGTTGTTCTTGTCCCGTGGCTCGACAGCTGCTCGACAGACAGGTATTTATCGAGTTTTATGAAAAACAGAATTCCAGTTTTATTTTAACTCCAATCCAATTTTATGTGTTTGCGCTTTCTTTTCTCACAACCCTAGACATATAAAAGGATTATTTTAAGTGTCGTCAAATTGTTCATAAGTTGCACAAGTGTTGAGCAAAGTTTGTTCAAGCAAATTGTGACTAGAGATAAAATTTGCCATAATTCATCGTTCTTGAAGAAGTTGCTGTGTTTATGCACCGTAGGGTTTTGTGACCAAGCATCTTCTTGATCTTCATCGTTGGAATAAACTGAAGAACTTTGTAACCAACAACCTTCTTTAGTTGGTGATTGAAGTCGTGTTTTGGGATCCGTGCAATTAGTTAGTCACGTACTTGGAAGCCGTGCATCAAAAGGAGAAATTGTCACAACAGAACAAGTCCAATTGGGTATTGGAGTAAGGGTTCAATTGTAGGTTGGTATAAGGTATTAAGATTCCTTTACTTGTAACCACTTGTTGTGATAATAGTGGAATTTCGGGAATGGTGATTTGAAAATCACCCGGTGAGATTTTTGCCTTGTAAGTTTTTCCCATTCGTAAACAAATCACCGTGTTATTTATTTTTCGCTGCCTAATTAGTTTAGTTGGTGATTTGTTTGTGCTTCTACGAATTTGCATGTTAATTAATTTAATTAATTCACTTGACTAAATTAATTGGTTAATTTATCACAATGGGTCAATTTGTTTTTGGCCTATCATAACTATTGATCTTTAATTTTCTAGAAATTTTGCAAGTATGGGAGACATATGAAGAAGAAGTAATCCAACGGTAGATTTGTCATATGTTATTATTATTATTATTTGGACTTCTGAATGTGAACATATATTGATATATGAGCAAGACTTAGGCGCTGTTCCTTAAATTCTCATTTTAAGATTCTGTCATATGAATATTTTCTCATGGAATGTAAGTGTATTTTTTTAGTTAAATAGCCACATGATTGAATTTTAAAATGGGAATTTAAGGAACAGTACCTAAGGTATTGTATCTAAGTTTTGTCCTTAATATATTACGGAGAAACAATACATGAATGTAAGGTTGTTTAGAAGAAGATAGTAAACTAAGTACACGTTTGGTACACTGTAATGATTATTACATGAGAATAGGAATAAGTGTTACAAAGAATACATTAAGTTGGAATGTAATAAGTATTACTATTCATTAGTTTGGTGACCATGTAGGAATAGAATCTTAAATATGTATTCACAATTTAGTAAAGTATAAAAATAAGGTGTAATTAAATCATTTTTAAGTCAAATTTCCTAAAATACACTTATTTTAGGGTACTCAAAATGGAGCTAATAATTAACAACAAGGAAAATTTATTTTCTTTACTTTTGAAGACGTGGCAACTAATGGTTTTTAGAAATTTTTTTAAAAAAGTTATTACATGAGGTGAATGAATAGATATTCAGTACTTTTTATAAGGAACAGTTATTCATCATTTTGAAGAATGATTATTCATAAGGAATAACTATTTATTGTAATAAAAACATAACCAAACAACCGAATAGTTATGTCATAAAAATATCTATTACATTACAGTGTCTATTACAGTTTACCAAACATGCCCTAAATAAGATAGTGTTTGTTATGCATAATCCATTACAAACATTTTTATACACACACTTAAGATGTTCTACTCTTAGGACATTTATTAATTCATTATTTTATGAAAGTTTTGATACAACTTATATAGGAAATATAAAAGACTGTAATTAAAATCAATTGCTTTTTTTTTTCCCCCTAAAAAATTTCTAAAACAATGCCATTAGGACATCTGTTAGGTTCAAAATATTTAGAATTAAATGTTTAGGTTCTAATTTTATGTATGTTGGCAACCGAGTACAATAACATGTCTAGTATATGATATTTATGTCTTAGAACAATTTTATATATTTCTCAAGTTGAAATAAGTCAAGATTCAAGAACATACAAGCTGCAGAAAGAAGAATTCATAAATTACTAAGCTTGACTGATCGAACTGTGATTTCTACAAATTTTAAATCAGGTCCGAAAGCCTGTGAAACATTTAGGGTTTGAGTCTGTTGGGGGTTTTTTTTTCGTTGCTCGCATTATATTTGGGAAGTCAAGACCGAGACTTGACTTTAGACTTGGAACATGACCTAAAGGCTATCGGTGAAGTGTGAAAGACCTATTTTACTCAAGGTCCGGGTTGCATCTAACAAATATTATAATAAGGCCCCAAAAATACCTCCTGCAAAGATAAGCTAACACAAAGGCTGGCTCACCACATTAAGTGCTTAAATAATAGTCCATCTGTGAACAAGAGAAACATCCAACAGTAAATGTCTAGAAAATTAATAAATATATTTGCATAGTAAAAATTATGCATTTCTTCCATAGTCGGTTAATATAAAAGTGGGCCCGTCATAACAAGTACATAAGAGGAAAAATGGTCCAACAGTGAATATGATAGACTTCTAGCGATAACGTCTAATTAGTCAATAAATGTGTTTACATGATAAAAAATCATATAGTTTCTTTATTATTATCAAGTCAACATAAGGGAATACTTCCATAGTATCCAAGACATTATGACTTTCATCATAATAACAATAAATAAGGATTAATTACAAGTAAAAGAGGAAAAAATAGGATGGAATGAAGGGAGAGAGAGAGTGTCCATCTAGTGCAGCAAATGTTTAAACAAGATCTCCATGTGCCATATCATGCCCATAATGATGAATATATGTGTATAGTAAGTGATGGAAGTGACTTTATGGAAAGTATGAGTGAATATATGGAAATATAGAAGAGAGATGAAGTGGTGTTTAGCCATTTTTGGGTATAGTGTAAAGAGGGGCTGTTTATGACTATTTTAAGGTGCTGGGATTTTCTGAGAAGATGGAATGTGATGTTTATGGGTAAGTGTATATGAGCATTTATGGACTAAAGGCTAGTTTCTGAACTGAGGGACTGATTTATGTGCTGAAAATAGCATGATAGGTGAGGAATTATTATGATAAGATTGTTGTCTTCCATGAGTTTATCGTAGTTCCCTTTTATAGTAAAGTTTAAGGGATTAATTAGCAAAATATAGAAAGGACCAGGTCTGCCAGCAACAAAATCCTAGAATATCTTTTCTAAGATTTGGCCCAAAATGGTGAGACTTGCTTTTTGGGTGTTTTGCTTATTTGGGTAATGCAGCTGGAGGCTGAGATGCTCATAATCTAGGCATTAAATGCTAAGATTTGGAGATTAATTTCGTCCAATAGAATTAGAGCAAGTATGAGGACTAGAGATCTTGCTTGTTGCCACTAGGATCAAAGCTCAAGAGGGTTGGTTGACACTCCAAGCTAAGTGTCAACCATTGATGCATCTATTGGAAGCTTCTACTGGACACTCCATTATGCCCTCCAAACCACTTTTTCCTAATTTTCCCCTTTAGGAATTCATGGACTTGGTTCGTGAATTAGTTTTAGACATTTTGGTATTAAAGAAACTAGTATGTTGAAGTTTGGATGATTTGGTCATGGCTTCCTCTAACAGTAACTGAAACTAAGGGAGGAAGAATAACATTTACTGCATTTCAGCTTTTTAATGTCAGTCCAACCCCTTAGTACTGTTCACATCAAAAATGGCAATGGCAGAGAGGTTGATGGGATAGGTGGCCAACTCCTAATCTAGTTTGGGAGCTTAGTTACTTTTTGAGGTGACCTCCAGCAGAAGGAAAAATTGAATGGAATTCTCCAACTGGGCCAGTTTGCACACATGGGCTGTTTTGACTGAGATTTCATGTTGGGCTTGACCATGAGGGCTGAGTACTTTGGTGGGCCTTTGACTTGGTGGTTCTCTCCACTTAGGCCTATCATTTTGCTTTCTCTTTGTGAGTCCTACAAAATGGACAAAGCTACCATATATTGCCATGGATTTTTATTCCACATGGGCTTTAGTTGTTAGTAAAAATGAAATGTATTCATGAGCTTTAATAAATATTTATGATAGGTTTTGGGTATTAATTTTTCATGGGCTTTAAATAACAATTTGAATGGTTTCTCATAATTTTTGCCATGGATTATTTTGTAAATGGTATTTTGTTTGGGGCTTTTAAATAATGACCTTCAATATTTCTTGAGAATAATATTTACCATGGGTTTTAAATAGAGGCAAAATCAATGGGTTTCAAATAAAATATGGTAACAACCACTATAGTGGAATAATGTGATATTCTCATGGGTTTTTCTATAGATAATTAGAATAAGGTGAATAATTATAATGAGTTTTGGAAATAGATATTAAGAATGTATAAGATAAATAGTGACCATGTGTTCTTATATAAATTCCATGGGTTTATAATATGGTATAAATAAACAAATGCCATGGGTTTAAGATAATCATAACTTTCCATGAGATTTTATAAGATGATTGCCATGGGTTGAGAATAGATAATTGTCATAAATTCCATGAGCTTGTAATGTTATAGTAATAGGTTTAAGAACTTAAAGTATTGTTCATTATTGGACTTTTAAGTGAAATAATTATGATATAGTATTTTGTCAAGTATTAATAACCTTGAAGTTTTGATAAAATAATGTCAAGTAGTTAGCTTGGGCTTTTAATAATGCCAATGTAAATTGGTATTTTGATATTGCTAATGAGAATTGGGTTTTTGATGTTGCCAATGAGAATTGGGCTTTTGATGATATTGCCAATGTGAATTGGGCTTTTGATGTTGCCAATGTGAATTGGGCTTTTAATAAATAAATTGCCATGGGTTTAAATCATGGGTTTTGCTTATAAGATTTGAATTCCATTGATAAAATTGCCATGGGTTTAAACCATGGGCTTCGATTATGGATTTGATTTCCATTGATAAAATGGTTTTGCCATGGACTTAAATCATAGACTTTTCAAATATTGCCAAGCATAAGTATTTTTGGGCTTTAAATAGAATGGGATATGTGTATTGGGCTTATAGGGCAGGTTTTGGGCTTAACTAAATAATAATAATGAAATTTGATAAGATATGAGTTTTTTTGACTTTTTGTGATAGTTTATATCATGACCCAATTTCGATAATAAGATATAAAATATTTGTGGTTAACATAATAATAGGGCGAAAAATATTTATGAAAGCCCAATAACTTATTGGTGGTGTTTGAAAATAAATAGGTGGTACTTAAATAAAATTTGGTGTAAAAAAATACCCTAACATTCAACCCCCCAAGTCACGTGTGTTCAAATTATTAGTAATACTATATTTTTTTGAAAGAAAAATATTAGGATCACAAGTGCGAGTTTTTTTTTTTTTTTTTTGAAAAATAGTGGTCTATTATAGATAATGAGATAGGAAATATTTGTAGGCCAATGGGATGAGAAATATTCATGGAGGCCCAAAATAATTTAAGGGTGATATTTTGGTATTTTTTGGTGAATAAATAAAAGTGATTAAATAGGATTGGGGCATGTGGCATGAGTGAAAAAGTTGTACCTCAACATTTAGCCTCCTGAGTATGTGTGATCAGCTTGTCTTTGGTCACACATGTGAGTTTGAATGAGTCCATAAACTTGTGTTGTATGGGTTGAAAGAGAGATGGTGAGCTTGAAAGAGAGAGCTTCTTCCTCTTTTCTAAGACTAAGAGAACCCTTTTATCTCATTCTAAACTCCTTTTCTGATTCAACTCTTCTTGATTGAGTTTTTCGTTTGCATTTGTAGTTGATAAATAGAATTTAGTTGTTGGTGGAATTGAAGCCATTGGCAAGGTGTTATGAGCCTTTTTTTGCCATTGCATGATCTATGATATTGTTATTTCCATTACTTCAGTAGTAACTAAGGAGGATAATCCAGTTAGTGCTCTAAAGGAGATGTTCACAAAGCTGCATGGGCTCCAGCCACTGCTGATGTTTTGTATCCAACAGTAAGAGCTTTTGTCAGCCCCCATTCAATTTATGGGTCTTTGTGGTCTCATTAATGATTGGCCTAATTTAATAAGCTGAGAGATTGATAATAAAGTGTTTTCTGACCCCATCATAAAGCCAATATCTTTGGTGATTTGATATTGTTCCGCTGTCAGATTGCATACCATGATCTGATGTGCCGTTGGAATCTAGAGAAGCTGATGTTAAAGGTTAAAGGAAGTAAAGCTAAAAGGGCTTAATCCCCTGCCAAGGGACCTAATCCTAGGGTACCCCACCTGGCTTTTCCTCCCGAATTGGGCAATGAAGATCGTCGTGCCACTCCCTGGAGACGATCAGGTAATCATCCTCCATGCCCTTGTTGGACTTAGGAAGACATGATACCATTCTAACGATGTCAGACCGGGACTTGAAATAAAATCTCGCGCTGTAAAGGGAATGGCACTCATACAGGTGAACGACGTCGTGCCATGTGAGCCCTAAGTTCATTTGCTCGCTCAGAGCATCTACACTCCCTAAAACTCTAAACAGGTTGGAAGTGCACTAGTGAGGACACAGTCTGTGGTTGATGAGGTAATCTCTGGTTACCCTACCCATTTTGGAAGTGTCATTCCTCCCTCTAGAAAGGTGATCATAGGAATGACAACTTCACCTTCTTTCCTATCTGTAAGAATTTGGTCTGGGGCACAATATTGTACGGCTACTCTCTACGGGATGTGGTATCTAGCCCTAAAACCCTCCATACCGGCCGGAGAGTTTATGAGGTACTTGAACCTACCCATCAAGCTAAGGGGGTGCGAAAGAAATTTTTAAAAGAAGGAAGCAAAGAATAGAAGGCCGAGGAGAAAAAAGCTTAAAGAAGTAAAAACTTACAAGGACAAGTGCGTATGTTGATCCCTAAACTTGTAAAAGATTCAAAGATTTCTTAAGAAAATGGGTGGGGAGATTTAGGAACTTAGAAAGCCTTGAAGGTTTGAGTGTTTGGGATCTCTAGAAAGCTTGAAGACTTGTGAAATGAGGGAAAATGATTTCCCCAGGTACCTTATATAGGAGGCAAAATTGAGTGAAAGTTATCCCACTCAAAATCCAAGAAGAAATGTCCACCGTAGGATCTGCACTTCACTGTTGGATGTGGGGAACAAAGCGCTGCCTGGAGCAATTAATGACGCATCATGGGCTTCGAAGCGTTAGTAACAATTATGGGGAGCGCAAAATGGTGCTCTCACGTATGTAAATCAAAGGAATAAATAGTTTTAACTCTTAAGAAATCAAAACTTCACTTTTTCTCCTCGGATGAGAGGGAAAAAAATTGGAGTTTTAAGGGGCTATTGTAGGGATAAGGGTCCAAATTATATATTGGGCCTTGGGCCTTGGCCGAGGACGTGGGGTGATCCGAGGACAAATAAATAGTAGTGGGTGGGTAAAGCTCAGAGTTCCATGAGTAGGTTACATATGGAAAGGTAAGCTGATGATGAATATCTTCTTGGATAAGCCAAACATAGATCAAATGTATATCATAATGTTCAAAGTGACCTTCTAGGAAGTTTCAGTGGTAGGGACGTTCATCATGAATGTACAAGAGGGATGGGAGCTTAGAAATATCTAAAAGAAAGCTACTACCACCGCATTGAATGCTCTACAACTAACTACCTGACCGCATTAATGAGGAAGTGATCTCTGAACAGTGTTTTTCAGGCGAACAGTGTTTTTCAACCTTACAACTACTCCTAAAGATTTCAGGAGGGGGTGGTTGGGACAAGGATCCAATTGAGCAATCTACTATCCACGTGTAGAGGAAGGGTGAGAAGGGAAGATGATATAAATTAGAGGGAAAACCCTGAGAGAAGGGGATTGGAAATTTGTAAGAGAAAACACTGTAGCAGCTTGAACCATATTTGTAACCATTTCAATCAATATATACTAGAATATCCCTCCTCGGATTGTGCTGAGGACAAATTTACTTAGATAAATCCAATCCATTTCTGTCTAATTATCTTTTAAAATCCATTCTAACTATTAAGTCATTCATTATAGCCTAGTTCTCCAACACACTCTCTACAAATTCATTTTGTTGGGCTTATTAGGCTTGGATCCAATCATACCTTAGGCCAAGGATCCAAAACGCGCCCTTACAATTGTTATTAAGAATTATGACTTTAAAATATATGAGCATTTTTTAAGTTAATTGGCTTCTAGTGTATTGCATTTTTGTTATTATTATTTTTTTTAAATTAAGTGTTTTTTAAGAATTGTGACCTTCATATTTAGGGTCATTGTTAAGTTAATTGGCTTCTAGTTTAAGTGTTGCCTTTTGCTTAGGGTCATACGTTATCATGATAGTTTTTTATGTTAATTTTTATTTTTTGGCCAAGGTAAAAAAATAGTCATAAGAGTGCAAGTACTTTTAAATGAATTGTGAGAAGGCATAATCCACTAGTAAAATAATTTGCATCAAATTGAACATCAAATTTTAAGACTTAGAAGAATATAGTGGTCGAAAAAAATGATAAATGAGTCATGTAAGTGTATTTGGGGAAAAAATTGGCTTTTGCCCTTTTTAAAAAAACAATCCAATATTTTGCCCCATTTCCCAAACTAATTAGGGAAATGCACCTCTTTTGAAACTTGACTTTTTCAAAATCAAGTTAAGCCCTATAGTGGCGTTTTTAGGAGCCTATAGTGACGTTTTAAGCCATGAACTCGAGTTATAGGTAAAAAGAAAAGGGAAAAACTTGCATTGAACTCGAGTTCATGAAGATCGAGTTACAAAACGCCACTATAGGTCCTTAAAACGTCATTATAGGCTCCTTAAAATGCCACAATAGGCCTCCAGAAATTTTTTTTTTTTTTTAACTTGATTTTGAGAAAGTCAAGTTTCAAAAGAGGGGTATTTCCTTAATTAGTTTGGGAAAATGGGCAAAATGCTGGATTGTTTTTTTAAAAGGGGCAAAGGCCAATTTTGTCCGCGTATTTGGATTTCCAGTAAGCTATCTATTCGTCGTTTGAAAGACAACCTATATACGCATAGTTATATATTGTAGTTATTATTTAAAAACTTGTGTTTAGGAACAAGAAAACATATTAGAAAATTAGTTGTTGCAAATTGTGATGTGACATTTAATTTGAAGCTAGATAAACAAAGTCGATCAAATTGAAACATATGAATTGCAATTGTAAAAATTCCTTTGTGTGAGAGACTAGAACAGGTGAGCTCTCAAAAGAGTGTACGTTGTACATCTTTGGGTTTAATTTATGTGGAGTCAACACTTATTTCTATTTTCCAAAAATAAGAAAAACAACAAAATACAAAACTGTATAACTGAATTGCCTCAAATTTTCATTAATCAAAATATATACAATTTGTAGAAATTACATTCCTTTGGTCCTAGTTACAATCTAAGTAAAAATTACAAATCTTTGATCATAGTTACATTCTACCAAAGGAAATGATAAAACACTAATCTACAAACCTAAAATCCTAGATTCGGAAACTAAGTTACAGAGTGGGAAAGTGTTAGACATCCACTCTAACCAAACAGAGTTTGATCTTCTAGACTATGAATGACCTTTTATGTACCCGCATACAATATGCAATATGATACAAGCAATTATGAGTGCAACATGCAATTTGTTAGTTCTAGATCTAAGATTAGATTTAAGCTTAGATTTTGTAGATCTGTTTTGTTGAAAGATAGTTTTGGAAATTGATTAAAAGACAAAATAAATCTATATATAAAAAATATTAAGATCTAGTTGTAGACACCTCATTTTGTTCCGACCTTTATCCGAGCCTTCCAATCCTAATGACGAGAAATCAAATCGCTACCAAAATGATCAACATCGTGTGTGGAGTCCGACAAGAATGAGAACCCTAAAAGTGGCCCAATATAGTCCAAGTCGAAGCCCAACTATGAATTAGAATAGCTCAAGTGCCAATTAGAAGCAAGATTATAGTGGAAAAGAAGGTTTATAAGGTTTTTTTAATGAAAAAGAAGGGTTATAAGGTTGTGGAGGAGCAATATCTTAGTAGAATTGGTCAACGTGAGTACCAACTTTGTTGTTGAGAATATGAAAAAAGACACTCTCATTACACAATGTCTAAGGATTATACAACTTCATTGGTAATGGATGATGGGGTCCATAGGGATGGTAAAATTTGACACAACCTACAAACACAATGTGAAGTTAGCAGGTTATGAATTAAGACTTAACGGATTTGTGTTATGTCGAGTTGATACGACTGACTCAATTAATAAACGGGTATGTTAGTGTTCAACCAATGAAATCCGTTTGACTTGTCTAACTCGTTTAATGAAATGTTATTTTACCAATATACCCTTCAAAACCATAAGTATATAAACTTATTAGTTGTTGTGGTTTATTTTGTTTGACATACTGCAATTAATTATTTGTGATTTTGAGATATGCTTAAGTTTTGAATGATTATTTGTGATGCAGTTACTTGTTAGTTATGATTTTTGTATTAAAAAATCTATTTGTTTGATTTTTCATAGTCTAGATCAATTGGGTTAATACTTTTTTTTTTTTTTTTGGTTTGCTTTGATAAAAATCTGACCCGTTTAATAAATGGGTCAACACAATTGACTTGTTTAATAAACATGTTGTGTTAGGGTTAAGAAATTCTAACTCGTTTAATAAACATGTCGGGTTAGTATTGATATACATAGTCAAATCTTATAAGTCGACACGAACACGAATTAGCACTCCTAGATGGGGATGACTAAAACTTATATATATATATATATATATATATTAGCACTAATGAAACTTAACACTGTTTATGTTGTTGGGCATAGTGGGATATTAAAGTGGCTGAATGTATGTTGAAATTGCTAGGGTGGGGTATGACTACCTATTGGTTTGTCCACCCTTTGTCTTTGTGGAGTAATCTTAGGGTGTGTTTGGATATAACTTATTTTGCTGAAACTGAAAATTGAAAACACTGTAGCAAAATAATTTTTAAATGTGTGAATAGTACTGTGGGACCCATTTTTAATAAAAAAATTGATAAAAAATGAAATTTGTGGGTCCGTGAACAGTGCACATGTGCACTGTTCACTGCAGAAAGTCAACATTTGCGATTACTGTTCAATGAACAGTAACCGCTACAGTACCGCTACAGTACCGTTTGTCTCCCTTTTCTGCAAAACGCGTGATATGTAAAAAAAAAAAAAAAAAAAGACACAAAAACGCAAACGCAAACGCAGAAAAGTTGAATCCAAATTCTGCCTTAGTGTGCCCCATTTGTCCTTGACTTAAAGGGCACCGTACCCACTACAGGTGGGTAGCTATCTATAAATTTTGATTGGGAATATACATAATACCAATTGTGCTATTTCTCCCCCCCCCCCCCCCCCAAAACTGATTTGTGGCTAGGTTACTAGTCATGTTGCTCATTGTCATTGCATCATGACTTGGATCCTTTCTAGCCATCACAATAGATGGTAAATTTGAAATCAAACGCGTTTAAAGTATGTTTTAATAGTGAGTTAGAATTACATCTCATCAATGAACTTGGACCCCTTTGTATATGTCTAAAGACTTGGTCTTGATTGCACAGGTTTGACCGTGGCTGTTTTGGGTGATTATACGCACAAGTGAGTATTTGAGTAGCAAATGGTAGATGAATATCAGCAAGGGATTGAGAAGTGGCAGACTTGGAGGAGCATGAAAACTTAAAAATACTGTTAAGTGTTGTTTATACTTAGGGACTAAGAGCCTATATAGTTAGGTGTTTTGAGAGCCTAAAAACACATTTTTAAAACTAAAAACTCTATTTCGCAACAGAAATTCTACACAGTTTTTTAAAAAACCGTTTGTTTTAAACCCAAAACACCGTTTTGCAACCGTTTATACAAATGCCACCTAAATTAGATATTTTTAAAAGTCTCGACCTAAGCCTCTATTTTTATACCTTATTAATTAACTATTGACTTGCCAAAAAATAATAATATAATTCTACAATTAGCGTACCCAATAGACTTATTTCGTGGATATTTGTTTCTGAATATTATCACTATAAAATAAAGTTACATTTTTTATGGGAAAATAAAATTTCATTTGTTTTTGTTATAAAATATTTTCAATTGTTTATTTCGTTATAAAATCTTTATTTATTTAGATGAAGGGAAGAAATAAAACCTTGGTTCAACTCTGAAATAAAACGCATAGTTTGTTTGTACTGTCCAAATTAACCCCGACCCATTTGGAGCCCCGAGACTGGGCATCATAGGATTGGTCATTCATTGCTAAGCAGAACAAAATCCCGGCCAGTGTTCGATTCTCAGCCTCAGCTGTCACAGTGGGAGAAGATATATAATAAAGTTAAAAAAAAAAATTATATATATTTTTAAAAGTAGGTAAGAGAAAAAAAAAACATTTATTTATTCTTGATTTTTATAATTTTCAATTTCTTTCTGCCAAATCTTTAAAGCTTTTCTTCGCCTGGGTTTTGTGCTGTGCTAATCATCAGGGTTCTGGCTAGGTCTCTGGTATAGCTATCGTCTGTAAGTTGTTTCTTTTTTTGGGCTTTCGGGTTTTGTACGTTGTGTTTGATAAAATGCCTATGAGAAACTGGTAGGAATTTTTGTTTTGTTTCTTTGAGGTATATGCTTGTTCATGCATGTTATGGTGTATGTCTATGTGTATGCACAACCTGAGCTATAAGCTGCCAATGGGATTTGATGGTGGGTATTGGGTATTTTTGATATATGATAAATTTTTGTTTTTGATAAATAATAACATGGTTATCTTGATATATGATAGAGTTGATTGGTGTTTATTGTGGACATTTGTTTTGAAACTTAAAGAATTTAGTAACATAGGTTTTTTTGATAGTGTGTGGTTGAGGCCTTTGTTTATTCCATTAGGTAAATTAAACTAGTTGAGGTTGGTGGTGCCATGATAATGATATATGCAATAATGCAAGTGTTTTAAGTAGTGTGCTAATATGTTTACATTGGGTTTGTATTTTTTTTTTTTTTTGGGTACATTTTGAGTAAGGGAGGGGAGATTGGAACCCTGGATGTATATGTTGGAAACACCAAGAGGTGCCATTTGACCTATCATTGACCCCATTGGGTTTATATTAATTGCACAAGGAATATTGAGGGATCAGAAAGGATCCTTTTTGTCAGTGGAAGTGAAAATGAATTTCTCCGGAAAAGTTCTCATATGAGATTTTTCTTGTTGAATGATCTTTCCCAAATATTTGAAAAATGTAGGAAAGCAGTTTTTACCTAACACTTTTCTTTTGGCAGAATTTTGTTTTCAGTTTCTGCTGTCAAATCTGTGCTTATGATCATCGATCTTTAGTTAAGGCATATTTGATGCTAAACACTGGTCTCTTCATGCCCATGAATGAAATGCCGACTTTAATTTTAGTCTTTTATGGAAATAAAACTAAAATGTGAATTCCGAGGTCTTCTCCAGTATGCACGTTTACTAGTGGCTTTCATGTTTGATAGGTCTCTCATTCAAGCTGCATTGTTAAGTTAATAGTAATGAGACGGCAAGGGCAGTATGCCGATTCAGGTGTCAATGCTTATGCTGGTGGTCAGATGCATCATATGTCCAGTCAGAGGATGGAAAACAAGCCTGTTCATTTCCAAGGGCGACTAGAGGCCTTCACTCCTGAGAGGGAGCATCCATATGGGAACTCGAAAGCGGAGGGACAATGGAGATGGGAAAGGGATGAGTCCAAAATGTCAAATTCAATGGCATCTCATATGTTTAATGAAGGCAAGTGGTAATTGTTTTCTTGTGTGTGTGTGTGAGCGCATTCCCATATGTTATAATAAGGCTCCCTATGGGATATATGAAAATTTTGCTTATTTATATGTTTACCATGAAGAGGACAGGAGTAAAAGTTTTTAATTACATTGAGATAAACTTTTAAATCTGATTTTTTTTTTTGGTTGATCTTTGTAGTCTTAGAGATCGGGTTTTATCTTATTTAAGTCCTTGCCTAAGGCCAATGTATAACTTATTGCCTTTGAATTTTCTGTTTTAACGGTTTATGTCAAGTTTTTTCTACCAAGAAGGGCAAATTGTGATGTTGACCCTATAAGCTTATAACATTTTTTTACTTAATTGAGTAGTTTAAATACAGACGAAAGAGTACAAATATATTTACATAAAAGGGAAAAGAATATATTTACATGTGCATCACATACACACCTATGTTGCTATAGAGGACCTGAAACCATTTGATTCTATCTTTAAAATATGGATACAAATTTTTTTTCTCTTATTGGTAAGTTACACTCGCACCCAGTGGGTTTTAAATCCAGTAACTCACCACCCACTCTTGTGAGAGGAGGAGGTGTCATTTGTGCTAAAGCTCGTTGACTTTAGAATATTGATGCCTTGCCAATGAGCTCTAGCTCAAATAGCATCTCCTTCCCTTAAAAGTTCAGGGTGGTGGGTGAGGTCGTGGGTGCAAGACCCATGGGATGCCTATGCAACTTATCAATAAATAAAAAGATGCACTTGTATGAAAGTTTATCCTATCAATCTTCATGTATGCGTTCCTTATCTATATTGTATTCTTTGAGAGTAGGGAAATAAAGTCTGTTGGATACTTGTTTAAGGAGGTGAATCATGGTGTTTAAATTATAAATATAGCTGATTTATGCCAATGAGCTATAGCTTGACCAACACTTCCTTCTCCCATAATAATAGGATGAAGGGTGAGGTCGTGGGTTCAATACCAATTGGGTGTGTGTGTAACTTACAAATAAAACAAAGAAAGAAAGAAAAAACATTTCTGATTTCTGTTCAATTGATGTCTCTAAAAAACTTCATACTCTTTCACTCTTGCAATCAATGTCACCTTGCATCTTAGTTTTTTCATGCAGTCTTTGAGTAGAGTCTTAACTCCTAAGAGTTCTGATGCAAATGTGAAGCTGTTGTGGTCTTGTCTCCTTCCCCCTGTTGGCCCCTTCATAGCCATTTTCTTGTCTACCACATTACAGATTTGCAGATGCTTTCCATGCATTTTAGTTCCATAGATTTTTTTTTTTTTTTTTGATAAGTAGTTCCATAGATGTTGAATCTAAATGAGACAATAATCCTTGCTCGTAGGACATTTAGATATGACTGTCACCGGTGGAAAATGGGAAGATGTTGGTATGATGTGGTTTGATTAGACGACAAGAGGATACCATTTTGCAAGGATTTTATTACTAGTCTATATGCTGATCCATAAAACAAAGTGTCCAATATCATATTTAGATAAAGGAGAAAAGAGAGGATTTTTTGTTGTTGGGGGGGGTGTGGGGGGGAGGAAAAACAACTGGGTTTTCTCTAGTCATTCTTAGATTTTCTTTCTCCAGTTACAGCTGAATTAGGAGGGCTGGGTAAGTGGGTAACTTTGACTTTTTCACCACTCTTAGTAATTCATGATTGTACAAAGCATTGCTTGCTTCATAAACCCAACATCTCACTTTGTCAAGATTTTGACGTGCCTTTCATTTTCTAAATAAGTTTACTCTTTAGCACTTAGAGACTCATGCTTCTTGTAATGCAGGTCAAGGGGGTGATCCTCCAAGATCCTATTTGCAGGGTCAGAGGCCTGATCCCAAACTGGCTTTGGAGAAACAAAGCAACAATGATCACAGATCTCAAACACGTGAAGAAAATATGGATATTGGATATGAGGGCAATCCTTTGCTGCAGACTTTTGAAGTTCTTGAGCAGAAATTCCACAATGACATTATGAAACTAGCCAAGGAACAGAATGATGCTGAGGATTCTGAAAATGCTAGACATAAAGAGGTCAGTACATATTTCAAAGTGCATTTTTTTTTTTACCTATTGTGGTTGACTTATTCATGCATTTTGGGTAAAATTCACTTATGGACTTTATAGTTTGGTGTTAGTTTCAATTTCTTTGCAGCAGTTGTGATTTTTTACAATAAAATCTTTTAATTATTTAGAAGGGAAGTTATAGATTAGCCTTTGTGGTTAACCCATATTTCAATTTACCTTGAATTCTCGGAAATGTTACTAAATCTCCCTGAGGTTTGGACTAAATTGTAATCATGGGGTTTTAGTCAAACATAACAAATTTTACCCGTGGTTAAGCCATATTTCTTAATAACATAGCACATGACTTAGTCAGTACAAAGAAGAATTTTATTTCTATATTTTTAAAACTGGACACATGACTTCATGTAGACTATAGATGATGTGTACACAGCAAGAGAGAGAGGAAGGGAGATGGGTTTTTTTAGGGAGCTCAAGTCCGCTCTTCTCTGTGAAACTGTATGGGCTTACCTCAGCTGTAAATTGTAGTTGTCAGTTTAAGATGCAAAACTGATTTGCTAGGTAATGGATGCAGTTCAATTAATAAGATGTCGTTTCAGTGAAGCCACAATCCAATCCTGTATTAAACATTGACTAATATCCTATTGTTTTTTAAAGAAGAATGTCCCTTTAAATTTAGTTTAAAATCATTTTGGGCTGTTTTTGAGGGTTGATATTCTTTCAACTTCAAGGGCCTAGACAAAGTCAAGCAATGGGGTTGCAGCCACTCAATCTTATCTCAAACATTAGGTGATTTGAGATGGATGTACCATCCCTACTCCCACCTGAATTAGAGAATAGTGCAGAGCAGTTCGGCAAAGGGTCCTATTCTCATTCCTCCATTGGAACGTGATGTTGGAATTAGTTGCTTTCCAAAGTGAAGGAAACATGTTGTCAAAACAGCCTAGTAAATTGTCATAGGCACACCTACATCAAAATTGTCCAGTTGTCCTCCTATAAGAGATTAAATTGCATCATGAGGGATGTAGAGTAAAAGTAGGGATTTCAGTATCTTAAAATGTTCTTTGGGCACAGGAGATAGCATAAAAGTCACAAATCCGCATCACTTTTTCTTATTAATATTCGGAGTACAATAGGTCTTGCACTTTTAAAATATAGTTTAAGTTCACATTGTTATAGTCATGGAAAAGAAATAAATTGTTTTTTTTTTTTGACTTTCTTATTAACTAGCAATATAGCAGTGCAATCACGGGTTGATTAAAGGACACTAAGTAATTTCTATATTTCTAATAAAGCTTTCTTTAATATTATCAAATTGAATAATAAAATAATTTTAAAAAAGAAAAAGAAAAAGAATATCTTAAGTCACATAATGTAAATATATAAGACTAAGTATTTACCAAAACAAAAAAAAATAGTTTATATTTGATGATTACTATGATTTATTTTAAATTATGAAACTTCTTTAATTTCTTGAAACATCTGTTAATAAAGTTTTAATTGGAGTAGTTGATATAGGATAAATTATGGGGTCATGGAATTTGTTTATGCATGCATGTGGTGGGTGTAAGGTTAGGAGCATTTATGGACCTAGGATTTAGAGTTGAAGAAAGGGTCACAATTCAAAATTGATTAGAGAGTAATAAGACGGGGAAAAGGGAAAGAATAATATATATTGAAGCAAACAAGTTCCAGGACAGCGAACGTTAGGAATCAAAGGGTGGTTTTATGAGTTATTTGATGGCTATTTGGAGGAGAAAGAATGAGGGCTTTTTGGGTTTTGTAGGTAAGAGGAAGGGCTTGATTTGGGTTATAAGGATGAAGAAAAGGGAGAAATTTATGGTCTTCAGTGGCTTCAGCCAATGGGTTCTAACTCCACTGACACTTCCTTCTTTCATTAGAATGGATGGAGGGTAAGATTGTGGGTTCAAAACTCACTAAGGTCTAGTTATATGTGTTCGATGGTTAAAATAGCTTTTAATTTGGGTTTTTATTTAACTAACAAGTTATGGTCAATTCTGTATTAAGGTGCAAAAGTGTAATTTCTGCAACCATTGTGAATTAAAATGTATTTTGGTTGTTTATTTGAGTCTAAAATTTTCTAGGAGATAATTTTTTTTTTTTTTTTTTTTGATAAGTATTTTCTAGGAGATAAGTATATTAGGTTTTATTTTAAGTTAGTCTTTTATTAGTTATTATTTTATTAGGTTTTTAGTTTATTAATCAAACTTTTTTACTTATATAAAAGAAATAAAAATATTAATTTTTTTTTTTAGTATTAAGGCACATTAGCCTTATTATTCATTTTCTTGTTCTTCTTCTCTCTCGTGGTACTCTTCTTGAACACTTTAAATTTCTCTCCTTTCCTTCCTTACAAATCCTCCTAAACATTAACCCACCACAAGCACATGTAGACAAATTCTCTAATTTGTTCTACATCATTCTAGATATTAACTTTTTCCTAATAGGTCTAATTTTGACTAGTAAACTAAAACCTAATAAGGTAATAAAAGACTAACTTAGACTCAAAGGAAATAAACTTAAGATACTTAATAAAATATAACATTTTAAGTTGTCACCCTAGTTATAAGTTGATATAAAACATATGTCCTAATTTTATGGAATTTGAAAATTTTATTTTTACTTTTTAAACCTTTTTTATTCAATCTTTTATTTTGAGAATATGGTTTTCTTATCTGTGTGTGTGGGGTTGTTAGTTCTTATAAAAAAAAGTGTGGGTGGGGTTGTTAGTGGGATTAGATTGAACAGTTTAAAATTTCTTAATTTACCTTTATGAACCTTAATTTGTCTTATTGTTGAATCACTTTCAATTAGGTAATAGGGTCATTTTCAGAAGTATAGAAAAGTGGGAAAATTTGGTAAGTCTTTTGGGAAAATTTGAACACCATAATTGAACAAGTCATCACACATATATATGTACCTGAGCTTGGGAAGAGACTCGACCTGGTCTGCATACTGCCTCCTACCAACCAAGATGCTGGCAATCTTTGCAGTAGGTCTTCAAGCAAAGGTTGGAGGACAGGATACTGGACTCAGCTCAAATTTACAAAGTCATATGAAATACGTAGTTCTGTTTCATTTCTAGCCAAATTTTTTAAAATTGAAATAAGTGTGCATTTGGATGCGGATGAAAAATTAAACTTATTTCACTATTCAGTTTATTTTTGCTAGTATTCATGGGCCTCATTGCACTTTTTGGCACTATTCATGGTTCCACTGTACTATTTCAATTAACTTTTACCTTTATCTACAGTACTTTCAATAATAAATTTTCAGTTTTAGCAAAATAAGCGGTATCTAAACACACCCTAAGCATGTCAACACCACATTCATGGAATAGTTACCTAAATTTTAGTTTGAAACATTGTTTTAGTGTTACCTATCTGATACAAGTAAGGTATTCTGAATGTAGAGTGTAAAATGGAGAATTGACAATTTGGTCTCCAGTGACTCAATGTATTTTAAGTTTTGGGGAGTTTGTTATGCCCCTCACTACAAAATTGGGATGTCTATGGTCCATTGTTGTGAGCTTTGGGCTTATTGAAATAATAGGCGAGTTTTATTTAGTTTATCAGTTTAATAGGGAGAGCCTTGTGGGGGGTGCTGTGGTGATGGAGAGTTGATTTTGCCAAATGCTTTCTTATATGATTTTTGGAGGTGTAAAGGAACAAATCACAGTAGGAAATGTAGCTTGGATTTCACAAATCTTGGATCCTTGGGAGGTGACATCTGAGCCATTGATGAGAGTTTAGAAAGTGGCTGTTGGATGGGAATTAGGAGTTAGTGAGGATCACATGGGGGTGATGTATTGATGTTGATTCATTACTGGGGTGAGCACTGAGCACCCTGTTTGATAGATAGCTTGATAAGAGTGGTAATAGTTATGAGTTGGCTATCCTTTTGCAATCTTTTTTATAGTACAATCCTATTTGCAATTTTTGGCTAGATTGGCTCTATTTTTATCTCTATGGACTTGTGTACTATTGCGACAATGCCGAAATAGTACACAAGTATTGAAATATTTTGTTCTTGTGGCCAAATTGAAGCGGCCATCATAAAAATATTTATAATATGGGTTATAGTCCTATTAGGAAACAGTATTTATCAAGTTTCCCTCTTTCTTGTCCAACTTCTTAACAGCCCACCATTAAGGAGGCAATGGGTGTAGTGACCCAAAAGGGAGGTCTTGCAATCCATGGAATCTCACATTGTCCAGGGAAGCACATGGAAATGTGCTTATAAGGAATGACTTCCCTTAAATGTGTATAGGTCTTTTTCCCCATTGCTGTGTGCTTTGGGGGGAGAACAAAACCGTGAGAGGTATGGGCTCCAAAGCGGACAATATCTACATAATTGGGGGCGGGGTCATTACAAGGGGTCTTGGTTGCATCCTTGCAGTTGAATTCAGCAAAAATTTTAACATGATGTTCTTGTTACCTAATTTTTCCAGTATAGCTTATATCTTGCACAATGGTCTTTCATTTTTCAGAAAATAAACGCAATAAATGCTCAGTATGAGGAACAATTAGCAGCACTTCGAGCACGGCATGCCAGTCGTAGGGATGAATTCCTACGGAGAGAATCGCAGGGGCGGCAGCATCAGTACCAGCAAGCCATGATGGACCAGTACCCTAACAGTGGCATGGGCTCTGGTGATCCTCATGGTTACAGTGGAGTTGCAACCTCAGCTGCTGCAGGAGAAGCACATAGAGGCTACAATAGTGATAATTTTGATTCCAATAGAGAACGGGCTCGATTTCTTGGGGGTGCCAGGGATCATGGATTTGAGCCAAGAGGTTCATACCCTGGAGGTCGTGTTTATGATACTGGCTCACGCTACTACTAATTGAGTTGCTTAGATCAGAATTGCCTGCTGGTTTCTTGTGTCAGGTGTATGCCGCACTGTTTAGGATGCTTGTTCTAACATGTTACTGGTGTAATCTGTTGCTGTAGCGACTATTTCTTTCTTGTTTCTGTTGCTCTTATTTACGATATCAAGTTCTCTTTGTTTCAATCATTGGTGTATGTCAGCATTGTGAAGCATATCAAAAGTCAATGACTTGTGTGTAGCATTTTCTTGAAATTGAATTGGTTGTTGTATATCTGGCTTGTTGATAAAAGCTATTGATTTGCAAAATAGATAGGTATATAGTTTTACCATCTAGTAGTTGGTAAAATGCTGTTGAAATGTGTATTTCTTTGAAGGCTCCAAAATTTTATATAACGAAAGAGTTGGAGAAATGACATAATAATGAAACTGACTCCTTAAGGGTGTTTTGCATGTCTCTTGTGACAGGTAAGAAATTAGCTTTTAGATGAAAGATGTGACTGAACTCATTTGCTAACACAGAATTTTGACAAGACTATAACAAAGGTATCCTCTCAAGTTTGATTTGCTTTATCTACATCTTTGTTAGCTGGTCCAAGTTGTTCACAATCAGAAGTTGGGATGCTGCAATGGGTGTTTTTTTTATTTTATTTTTATTATTTTATATAAAAAAACTTCCCTCTTGAATAGTGATTTTTCTTATTGTAACTTAAATTAGTTGCCACATTTATGATTCTTTACTGACATATAGATACTTTTTCACTCCTTTATTTTTTGTGAAAGAAGTACAAATGCTTAAAATTCTTTTGTTCACTGTTTGGCAAGAAACATTCCTCCATCTGCATAGGTCATTTAACTAAAGAGTAATGCAATAGACACAATAATTTTTACAATAATTGAGTTGGTGAGATTTTATTGGTTTTTATTTGAGCTCACAATTGGCATCACTTTATTATTCACCATTAAGAACTTGTCATCTTGATAATTGTGAAATATTTTGTGAAAAATATTATATCTTCAGAAATTATTCATTTAACCAAACAATTATATTGGGAAAAAATAAAACACAAATCACACAACTTACTGCTAGTTGCTTTTGTGAATTTTTTTTTCCTAAGTATTTTCAAAATATTATAATGTGATACTCCAAATCAACAAAAAAAAAAAAAAAACACTTACAAGTTATTTAATATAATTTTTTTTTTCACATGACTTTTTCAGCTTATGTCATTTTTTTTTGTATTTGATTTGTTTTTATTGATGTGGAGTAACATGTGGTGAATAGCATGGGAGTGCCTAATAATTACTCTATTGAAGAGTCAAGAGTCAATACATTAAATGATGTAATCTTAAAACATTATATTTGGTAAAGGGAACAGTTAATAAATGACTTAAAGGCATTGATTTAGGAATTAATTTTAGAAATATTTTATGAAAAAATGATAAAGTAATTAATTTTTTTTAAAGATTTTTATATTTCACATGAAAGTGATATTAAAATTTTTTTAAAATAGTTTATTAACAGTTGTTTTAATGGCATCCACTAATATGAATTATTTTACTTAAAATGACAAAAAAAGAAAAAAAAGATAAGAGGGTTTTATTTATCCTACTAGGAGATCATGATCATGTAAGATCTTCTTACGAATGAGTTGATGCCTTCTTGAAATAAAAAATTAAAAAAAAAAAAAAAATTTGGCAAATCCTTGAGTTTAGTCAACTAGGACTATAGCAGTAGCATCTTTTTGAATTTAAGGTTTATTCTTTTTGGTATATTGTTTGAATTTAAGGTAATATACGTTTTAACAAATCTTACACACCTTATATATAGAGCTTCAAATGGTAATTAAACCTTGAACGTTACTGAATTAAAACAATTAAAATTTTCAAAAGTGATATAAATAGATATTAGAATCCTTGATCAACTTAGTATTTACTAAAAAAAAAAAAAAATTCTTTTAGTAAGTTTCCCCAAATAAAATACTATTATTATTTTTTATTTACATTCCAACTTATGCTATAAATTAAAACTTACTAAAAAAGAAGAAAAGCTTCAAGGACAAATTTCCTATCATCAAAAATTGTACCATGTCTCTAACTTTTTCTATAAAAAAAAACATTTTACTATTATCGTGATCATCACCCTTCAAACAAATTAAACTGTACTCTTATTGTTAATTTTTTAAAATATTTTTGGTCAAATTATTATTAAATTATTTTTCCATGTCTTAAGCAAGAAGCAAAATCAAAATAAAATAAAATAAAAGAAAAGACAAGAAAAAAAATAAGACCCTTTTTCTTTGTTTCTTATTAACCCGTTTTTTTCTCCGCAGATTTTTCTCTCACAGTCCTCTTAGTGTGTGCCTTAAAATTTTCAAAAAAATATTTATTATTTAACCAAAAAAATAGAAATAATAATAATAATAATTAAAAATTAAAAACACATGCACACACATGTTAATAATTATTAAAATAAAAAAAATATTTTTTTACATTTTTTCCCTCCTTGAATCCTCTTCACAGAAAAACACTACATTACATTACACACCTGACACCACACCACTTGTTTCTCTCTGCAAATCCGCCATTCTCTCTCTCTCTCTAAAATGATGTACATTTTCCAAATCAACATCTAAAGCTTTTTTCTTTCTTTCTTTCTTTATCTGACTTCAATGGAGGGTCACTCCGATTCCACTCAGCGACCCAACTCGGACAACAACAACAACAACAGTAACAACAACGACCAACGAGTCTACTTCGTTCCCTACAGGTCTCTCTCTCTCTAACTCACTCACTCTCTCTTCACTTCTTTACTTCATTCATGGAATCTATTAACCCAAAACTCCAATTGGGGGTCCATGTGATTTTTCGATATGGTATTTACTATTTAGTTGGGTCTGAATTCCAATGCATTGTTTTCTTTCTGCAACCAAGCTCAGCTTTTTCTTGCTTTGTTTTTTGATCTGGGTGTGCCTGCATTGCTTTATGTGAATTGGGTTTTTTTTTATTTTTTTATTTTTGGTTCATTGTTCTTATAGGTGGTGGAAGGATGCGCAAGATTCAATGCGAGTTGATTCGGATTCGGATTCGCGTTTGGATTCGGAATCAAATAAGGGGGTAGTGTACTCGGCTTCGCCAGCTTCTTCATATGCAGGTCCT
This sequence comes from Quercus lobata, assembly GCF_001633185.2. Lineage (NCBI taxonomy): Eukaryota > Viridiplantae > Streptophyta > Magnoliopsida > Fagales > Fagaceae > Quercus > Quercus lobata. Next base: position 19,208,675 of record NC_044904.1, on the reverse strand, counting down.
ATGAAGCTCATTAACAACATATTCAGCTTGGATCTTGTTTTCAATCTGAGAAGAGAGGAGGGTTCAGATTCAGTGCACAGGGAAAATGGTGAAGTTGGTGTCTCCGGCCGGGACTATGCCTTGGTCCCTGGCCAAATGTGGGTCCAGGCACTCAGATGGTGAGTGCTCTTGCTTGCTTGTTATTGTTATTGAATTTGTGTTTGATCATTGATGCAATGCCACTTATTATGGATACGGTTTGAGGGAAAATTTTCAGCTACTCCTTGAGTACAGCGACGTGGTATTAGTAGCACCCTCTATCATGTGAGTGGAGGGAGTATCACGTCGGTGTACTTCCAGATTACTAAATATACTCAATCAGGGTTAAGATTCAAGATGCTACTGATTTTGAGTAATTTAATGAGCTGGCTGGATTGTTTCTTTGTAATTGAGGTACATTATGTTGGAAACTTGATGATTTTGAAAGTGCTTAATGAATTGATTAATTTTCGTTTTGAGCAAGTGCTATATGTTTTGTTTTATGTAGAGGTGACTAACTAATGTCACTATAATTGCCAATTATTTCCCGAGTAATGCTAGGGTGACAATGTTTTTCACAACTGAGATGGCATGTTGTGATTGGAGCAACATTACTTTTACTTGGTTCTGTCATTGACACCACTTTTATTATGCACCAATCATAACAAGCTATGTTTGCAGTTGTGAAAAATATTCTCTCTAGGTTAATTGTAATTACTCTTATTTAGGATTTTTAATTTGAAAGAGTATCACTCTTTTGCACGTTGGTCACTGTTTTCATTCTTAGCATATGGCTATATCGTTTGCTAGATTGGGAGCAAAATTTTTAAAATATTGAATCAAGCTGTTGTTAAATCTCAGACTGCGTGGTGGTTGATTAGTGTTATGTAAAAAATAATGAGTATTTGGAATATTTAAAGTTCTGGTATGAGTGGAAATCCACGTGTGGGATTCTCTCCTCTGAGCTATCTACATTCTAAATTGGAATTTTGTTTTATTTCGTTACATATAGCATGCACCTTATGCTTTCAAATGTTTATGTGGTGACTGTGGTCTTAACAAATAAGGTTTCCTCCACCTGACTGCTCCTGTTTTTTACCAATCAGCAAAAACAGGCATTTGATGAGCATGTGATTTCAGCTGCCAAGGATATAGTATTCTGGATTCTCTTTTGAATTCTTGTTGGGAACCCCATTTTATGGGTTCGTTCCTTTTTTGTTTTGTGGGTTGCTAGCTTTTTCATACTCAATCCATGGCACTAGATCATATTGGTAGATTTATGTTAAAATTTCATTTGATTGATTTAACTGGTGGTCTGTTGAGGCTTAGGTTTTGTGGCATTGGTTAATGAATCAATATGATGAATTTTTATGCTAATGCTTTCTTACAATTAAGATGACATGAATGCCTCCATAAGCCATTGTGGAACATCATTTGTCTGTCTCTAGTAACTGAAGCTGCTTTAGTATCTGAATGTTGGTTTTTTGTACTCTACTCTGTAGGCATAGTGATTCTAAAGTTGCCATGAAAAATGGTAAGAGCTTTTTAGCTTCCGAAGATGATATTACAGATGTCTATCCTCTAAAACTACGACTTTCTGTTCTGCGGGAAACAAATTCGTTGGGAGTAAGAATATGCAAAAAGGTCAGTCTATTCAATTAACCCAATCTTTCCATTTTTGATTCTTTGAGATATGGAACACCAATCCCTATTGATTTTATAATATTTAAACTAAGCAGCAATTCTATGTATATCATTACGGATTCTGGATATTGCTTATTATAATTTTTTTCCCCTTCATGCGTGTGCATAAATGTGTCTATTAAATAAATGCAATTTTGTGACTTTGATATGTTAATTGATATTGGAGTTTATTGAAAGTGTGAAGCTTGAGTTTTCAATAAATGAATAAGCCCTGTAGCTTTGTATTTTGCTGAAAATGTAATGCTTTTGAAATTAATTTCTTTTTGATGGTGAACTTTGATAACATCTCCAAACATCACTTTGACCTTTTTCCTTTTTTTTGATAAGTAAGAAAAGCTTGTATTAAAACCTCAGGAAACAAAAGGACAAACCGAGAGTACAAAGGAGGAAACAAAAAGAAGAAAAAAAGAAGAAAACAAGAAAACAAGCATAGCCAACAATGAACTAATTACAAAGAAGAGAACTAAGAAACAAAGGGATGGAATCACTAGAGGTGAGTCCCCAAGCCCTAGACCAATCAAAAAGAGAGCCACTAAAGTAAGCGAGCAGTTGGTCATCAGTTTTGTCCCTGTCCTCAAAAGTACGCCAGTTTCGCTCCCTCCAAATGCACCACATTAGGCACAACGGAGCTAGATTCCAAACTCTAGAAGAGTGCTTTCCGAGCCAGTTCCACCAGCCGAGAAGCGTATCTGCAATCGAATTTGGCAAGACCCAAGAAATCCCAAAAGATCTAAACACCAGGCTCCACAACTGAAAAGCTTTTCCACAATGAAGAAGCAAGTGATTCGCCGTCTCCCCATTACTACGGCACAAAATACACCAATCAACAAAATCAAAGCCTCTACACCGCAAAATGTCCCCTGTAAGAATCTTTTCCCAAGCTGCAGACCAGACAAAGAATGAGACGTGCATAGGAGCCTTAACCTTCCAAACACCTTTCCAAGGAAAGATAATAGGCAAGGGACATCGAAGCTTATCATAGAACGAACGAACATCAAAAACCCCCTTCTTTGACAGATTCCAAATCATACGGTCTCTTTGCTCAGAAAGAGGTAAATTAGAATCCAGGGAATGAAGGAAATCCTCCACGACACCCGACTCCCAATCATTCGGATTTCTAAGAAGGAGAACCTTCCAACTTCTCCGGGCCTCGATTCCCAGACGCTCGAGAGACGAGGCTACAGATGCCTCCTTATTAATAGCAATCCCGTACACCGCCGGGAAGGATAGATGGAGAGGTAAGTCCCCACACCAATGATCCGTCCAAAACTTCACTCTATCCCCCGCCCCTACCTCGAATCGGATGTGTTTGGAAAACACCTCCCAACCTTTCCGGATACTTCTCCATAAACCACACCCATGAACACCCCTGCCTAATTTGGACGAATTGTTATCCTTCATTTTTACATCTCTCTCTCTCACAGATTCCCTCATTTTTTTGGAATGGTAAACTATTTCATTCGATGTATTTTCTATGTTGAAAATCCATATTACTTGATGTATGGATTTGAGATAATATACCCTTTTGAAATATTTCTGCTGATATGCTTAGCTGAATAACAATGTCTCTATTTTGCTAATCTCTCATCAATCAGGGATATTACAATATGAGTATGGATGTGTTTAACTTTAGTTTACTAATTTTACACTAAAGTGTAAACATGTTTTATTTATTTTTGTTTCTGCATCAAGGCAATTGAGGTAGTATCTTCATGTATGGGATGGTAATATACACTCTGGCTTTATGACATTCAATCTTGAAGTGGAGGTTCTTTCGATTTTTTGTTATTCTTTTAGGGTACGGAGTGCTCATCATCATGAGCATGAAGTAACCTGTTTATTAGTAAATTTTATTACTTACCAAAACAAAAGAACTGGAGGTTATATTTTACTTATCCAAAAAAGAAGTTATATTGCTGAAAACTTGTCCTGTTCAATCACTGGGCTTGTGCACTATTTTTAGTAGGTTAAATGTTGAGGAAACAGATTACATGTAATGCGCTGTAATAAAAGCAAATTACTGTAAGGAGGCTACTGTTGCATGGGTATAGCTTAATTTTTTTGGTTAATTTTCTTTTAATTAGCCTCTTTAGTCTTTACTAATAATGACCTCCCCTCTGTATCTTTACTAGACAGCTAATATTCACACCTCTCTTTCTCTCTATAAAATAAAGAGACAATTCTTGAAAGGAGGTTGGTCTTTTCAGGTTTGTCTCCAACTGAAAAGCTAGTATTTGATTATTCCGTACCACTGATTTCAACCCAATCTAAGGGACTCTTTAGGTTGACCAGCATTTCCTAAACTTGCCTAGGGGCTAAATTTCATAGTCATTAGTCAGGCGCTTCTCCAAGGTTACCAAGCTTTGACTCATGAATTTTTTTTTTGGTTAAAATCAGGCACTTTAATTTGTAAGGGCCTGCATCAACCCATCTTTGATTTAAAAAATCGGACTTCAATGGTGGATGTGACTGATGCGGGAAGCACAAACAAAGATTTATCTTAATTTAGTTTTATTTCTTTTTGGAGTCTATTGTAATTATATTGGTCAATTGTATTTTTATTTTAGGTCCTATCATTTTATTAGGTTTATTAGTAATTTTTTTATTATCTAGTCTAAGACCCTAGACTCTGGCCAACTCTAGGTGTTGACTCCTAGATACAAGACTCCTAGGTTATCTAACTTTATTTTTCTGTTGTTTAATTTTCCTATTGCACTAATTTGGTTTGTCTTATGTCAGACTCGGTTGAACATAGGCTACAGATCTGGAACAAATATCCAGCCCCTTTATAGCTGCCATCCAATACACACACACACATACATAAGGAATTGAGCATTGTAGATAATATCATATCTTCTCCTCTCTATTTTCCTTTATCTTTTTGGGGGTTGGGGGATGGTTTAAACTTTGCAACCGTGGTTTCATTCCACCTTCTCTACTTTTGCTGATGAACCAGCTTCCTAATAGGAGAACACATTTAGCATTGAGTGGCACTATTTTCATGGCTTGGTTCGTTCCATAAACTTACCAGAAAATCAAATTTTAAATTGTCTTTTAACAAAAAACTGATAGACATATGTATGTATGTATGTGTGTGTGTGTGTATATTAATCTTATAATTGAATGTGCATTTAATCAGAAACTCTAACAATTTGACTTATCAAAAAGAAAAAGGAAAAACATAAACAATTTGACACCTCTTTGTAATTGATATGAGATAGAGGATATTTCATATGTGGAACATTGAGTTATTGTGTAACATTCCAAGTTGGGTGCATCATGCCTCATTGATGTCATTTTATATTTGGATTGATTTAGATCTATGTGCACATATGCCTTATCTCAAATTGTAAAATGGGATGGATGGCATTGGGGACCTTGGGGTAGGATACCCAAGGGAAAAGTGGAGATCCTGCCCTTTGTAGCCTGAAATTTCGTGATAATTTAATTGTTAAGCATGGGCTTCTGTCATGACATTTTAGACATTCAAATAGTTTTGGGAATATCTTTAGGATGTTCGAAAATTTTATTTTCTTCTTTTCTCTTACCGTGATCTATGCCTTATCAATGTTGCATATATTTTAATTATGATGCTTACGTTAATATGCTGTTCTTTTGTCTTAGGATAATGCAGGGGAGCGCTTCAGAAGAGCCTGCAAAATCTTCACTGTAGAGTCTGAGCTGGTAATCAAGTATCTTTATTAGAAACTATATTATTTAAATAAGTGAATGGCTTCTAACTTCTGTTTCTATGCAGTTTCGCGTCTGGGACTTTTCTGGGCAGACAAACCTGTTTTTTACAAATGAAAAAAATAAGTTTCTAAAAGATTCTCAGCGGCAATCAGATCATGATGTAAGTGGTTGTTCTGTTTGATGACATTTTTTGTTTAGTTTATAATGCTCATTAATAATTGTGCATCTGACACCACTCTGTATTTATATTGTCACACTGTTTTAGATCTTTGAAAGTGAACATTAGCCCTGTTGTATTGGGAATCTGGCATAGGGTTCTCAAATAAACTGTGGTATGAACTGCTGTATTCCAATACAGTTGGTGATTTATGTATGTTGATGTACTGAGCTGCGATTTCTGGCAGTTTATATTAAAGGCTAAGAGCTCTGTTGATTTGGGATCCTTCAATGGGCATATTCCCAATTAAAAATAAGTATATTGAAACAAGTAGCTTCTTGTATTCTTTTCTTGCTGATAAAAAAAAGTAGCTTATTGTATTAATTGGTGGACATTAAAAAGAATAAGGTTTCAATATATTTATTGTTAATAAGTTGGCCCAATGTCTACTCAGTGACATGTTTCCTTTCATTGGTTGGTGTCTGGTCTGGAACTGTTGACTGTGATCTCCAAATTGAATGGAGCCGAAGTCCAGCACTTTATATGTTAAGAGTTCTTTGCAAATTGTTTGGTTTCTTAACTGTTATACAGAACCAGTGTGCTGAATCTTATGGGTGTCTCATATATTAATGATGCTTTGTTTAATTTCCTGATTCCGAAGTTCAGTGGGCAGTAGCTATTGTTAGTCCAGAGTACTAAATTATTTCTTAGGTTAATATGATATTCTCTGGGCATCTTCATATTGGTCTTGCATGGAATGTTTGATTGCAATGACTGATCTTCTGAATTATTGGCCTTTGTTTCATGTGATGTCCTATTGACTTATGGGCTCTAATGTTTTTCCAGTTGTGTTATGCATCTATACAGATTGTACTGGACTTGCAAATTTATGGGTTGTCAGACTCTGTGAAGTGCAAGGATGGAAAAAAAGATGAGAGTGTGGCAAATTCATCTTCTGGCCCTTCACTAATGATGAATGGTAGTGCTGGCAATATGAACTCTAATTTCGTTCGTGCAAGTTCTGGTGAAGCTGGTTCTTTGGGATTGACCGGGTTGCAAAATCTTGGAAATACTTGTTTCATGAACAGTTCTCTGCAGTGCTTGGCCCACACGCCGAAACTTGTTGACTATTTTCTTGGAGATTATGGTAGAGAAATAAATCATGACAACCCATTGGGCATGGATGTATGTTATCCTTTATTACAGTCCTTTTGAACACATATTATTCTGATAGTAACATGATTTATTGTAAGCATTGTTCCATGAGAAGGTCCTCATTTTGCTTAGAGTATCTGCCTTCATGTTTCAGTCTATTAAGTATTAATAAGTAAGCACTTCTTCCCTAGGGTGAGATTGCTTTAGCATTTGGAGATCTGTTAAGGAAATTATGGGCTCCTGGAGCAGCTCCAGTGGCACCAAGATTATTTAAGTCAAAGCTAGCTCGATTTGCTCCTCAATTCAGTGGATATAATCAGCATGATTCCCAAGTCAGTGAAGTTTATATGTCAAAATAGGGTTTTGGTTTTCTATTTTTGTATTCTTGGTTGTGGGTTTACAACGGTTGTTTTGGACATAGGAGCTCCTGGCTTTTTTGTTGGATGGACTCCACGAAGATCTCAATCGTGTAAAATGCAAGCCTTATATAGAAGCCAAGGATGGGGATGATCGACCAGATAGAGAAGTAGCTGATGAATATTGGCGGAATCATTTGGCTCGCAACGACTCTATAATTGTTGATGTATGCCAAGTAAGTATTTTCTTCCTTTTTATTTTGGCCCCTCTCTGTCTCCCCCTACTTTTGTTGGCTTGTAATCATCATTACATATACATGACATGTGTTCTGATGAACCTCACAGGTTCTTGGGTGATCAATCAAGCTTTATTATTATTTAGTAATTTTGAAACCTATGCTTAGGGTTTTTAAAGTTTAGAAGTTTTATTGTTTGGGACTTATGAAAGACCCTCTCCCACTGGTTTGAGCAGCATCATACTAATGTTGGATGCCGTTGGATCAATTCATGGCTTATGCATATGTTTGGGGAGACTGAGGTGTGATTGGCTCTGACCAAACCTAGGGAGTGGCTAGCAAATGAAAAATGGGAAGTGTTTTTTTTTTTTTTTTTTGAAGTTTGGCTCATAGATAGAGATAACATCTTGCATTGAACATGACATTAAGTTTGTTTGTATTGAAGACTGAAAACTTGAATATCTCAAAAATATTTGGTTATTAAATTTCTTTGAACCAAATGTTTATGAATTTTGATCCAATCAGATAAATCTGGTAACAATGAATATCATATGACTCAAATGAATGGAACTAATTGAAGGATAGCTTGATCAGATCAGAACATAGTTTTGTAACCATTTATCTAGTGATTCGACCCTGGTAGATTGTATGAATACTTAAAACAATAATTTTAATAAATTTGGATTGGATATATTTTGAAATAGGAATGGTTCTTCATATAACCTTGAACAGATCTGATTGCAATTCTTTTGGAGTCCTGGATGACAGTCTTTTGTTTTCCCTTAATTAATAGTTGCAATTATGTTGCCTGTGCGTTTTATATAGGCAATAATCTTGTTGACCTTATTGACATTGCAGGGTCAATATAAATCAACATTAGTTTGTCCTCTTTGCAGAAAGGTTTCTGTAACATTTGATCCATTCATGTACCTATCTCTACCTCTACCTTCAACAACAATGCGGACGATGACTTTAACACTTTTGAATACCAATGGGAATGCTGCACCGTCTCCATATACTATTACTGTGCCAAAGCATGGAAAATGTGAAGATCTTATCAAGGCTCTAGGCAGTGCATGTTCTTTAGGGGCTGATGAGACTTTATTGGTGGCTGAGGTATATTGCTACGTTTTTGGACAGTAAAGTCTTGCATGTGATTGCTGTTTGATTGGTGACTACTCTATATATTGATATCTATATATTTTCATTTTGATCTTTGACCTTTATAGTTCTGTACAGATCTACAACAACCAGATTATACGCTATCTTGAGGAGTCAGCTGATTCATTATCCTTAATTAGAGATGATGACCGATTGGTAGCCTACCGGTTATCAAAAGATACTGGGCAAGTCCCTCTGGTTGTATTCATGCATCAGCGGAGGGAGGAGTAAGTTCAATTTCTTTTCTAAATTTGTTTTCTTTTGTTGATACCCAAGAGTTATTACTTTTACTTGGGGTTCGATTTGCAATCTTAGGTATGAAAAATAGAATTTAGGAGATTTTTGCTTCTGGGTTTTCATTACTTAAGGAAAAAGGTGATAATTATACTTAAAAATGTAACTTTCAGAAATTTGGTAACAATTGTATCTATTTAATATGAAGCAGCATTTGTAAATGCACATGTATGAACTGATATTGTTGCAAATTTAATACATTAATGAAGAAGACATGATATACAGTTTTGTAGTGCAGTTAGTGCTAAATTCACATTTACACTTATTTCTTCACATGATATATACTTTTGTGGTCCAATCATGATATATTATTGATGTAATTTCTTGTAGTTCAGAGAATGCAAGCTTTACATAATATGTTAATATGTTAGGTGCTGGACCAGCTCCATGATATTTTTCAATGGTGTGCTTTGTTGTGTTGACGTGATTATTTGTTGGAAGTCTAATTTAAGAGTTGGTGTTCCTGACCATTCTATGGCCAACATACTGTGGTTTTTGCATCTTTTCCATAATGTACAACTACTGATTTCTATTCTTGAACTGGGAACATGGTGCTCCTCCAACTCTATAGAACAATGTATTTGTTTAGTATCATTATAAGATTGAATTAAGGTAAGTTGACTTATTTATAACTTTTATTTGACAGAAAATTTCTAAATTAGATTTTGATAAATTTTGGAAAATTCAGTTTCAGTTTTTAAAGACAACTGATATCAGGAATCTTGCGTCTAATTCTTTTATTTAGTTTTCAGATCTTTGTAGTTTTAGATTTAGTTCTTTGGTGGGGCTCTTGTATAGCCCCCATGTACTAGGGCTTCCCCTTCTTTCTTTTTAATAATTTTTTTAATAGTTATAAAAAATAAGTTTATGAAGATTTTGAGTGGGTGTGCTAGGTGTACAAGGTGAATGTAGGTGCTGAGATTGAACATCACCACCCTTCTTTGAATTTGAGACTATAATGTTTTCAAATTATGTCAGCCTTTAAGGAAAAGTTGGTAGATTCATCTGATACACTTGGAATTTTCCCTTGTAAACTATAAAACTACTTAGGTTGAACATTTGAGGCAAACAAGCATGTTGTCTCCTTGCATCCTCAATACTACCTTTTTCAGTCATCCTTTGATGTGAATGCTTACCCCTTATTCCAAACTCTATTCAATACTGTCAGGCAATACATCCATGGGAAACTAACTTCAAGTTGGAAGGCGTTTGGAATTCCTCTTGCAGCTAGGCTTTGTGAATCTGTTGATGGATCTGATATCTACAATCTTTATCTAAATTTACTTAGTCCATTCCAAATCCCTGCGGAAGATGCTATAGAAGATTATGATATCTCCAAGGGCACTGCTACTGAAGAAGTTTCAGGAAAAGAGGGTGCCAAAAGTCCTGCTATAGGTGGAGACGTGAGCCCCTCCAATGTGAATGGAGTTGACTCACCATCAGATGTTGAACTGCAGTTTTATTTGACAGATGAGAAGGGAATCGTCAAGCACTCCAAACTAGTAATGAATGAACCAGTGGCAGTGACGGGAGTGTCCAGGTTGCATGTGCTTGTATGTTGGCCAGAAACACAGATTGAACATTATGATACAGGCCTTCTTAGCTCATTACCAGAAGTTTTTAAGTCTGGGTTCTATGCAAAGAGACCTCAAGAGTCTGTTTCTCTGTACAAGTGCCTTGAAGCATTCTTGCAGGAGGAACCTCTTGGACCAGAAGACATGTGGTCAGTGTTTGCATCATTGATTTTTAACCTGAGCTTCAAAATTCTTCTCATGTTGGATATAGCCTGAGTTTTTTGTCTGACATAAGGTTAAAATATATATATATATTTTGATTGGTAAATGGTTTCTGGTTTTTTTTGCTTTTTTTTTTTATTATTATTAGTTTTGTATCATTTTTTTTTTGCTAATATTTAGTTCTTCTAACATTCTATGCTATATTGGCTTGCTTTCTGGTAGAGTGGGCATTCATGCATGTCCTGTCTTAAAATCTAGATTTTGATCTATTCATCATGATACTACCGACCACTTTTGACAGTAGAGATCTCATCATCATCGTTATCAAGAACTGTGCTTGGCTGTTTTTATACACTATTTTGTTCACACTCACTTGCCATTAGCCTCCCTACTTTTAATGCTTTTGACTTGCACTCTTGCCACCTTGGATTGCAGATGAACAAAAAATACTATACTTTATAGATAGCTTTTCCATATTCATTTGACTAACTTTATATATTTATTGATAAGTGCGGCCCTTTATTTCTTATATCCATTGTGTTGCAGGTTGTGCCACTAAGTTATCTCAATAGTTTCATTTATAGCCTGTTTGGAAGTTTAAAAAAGGAGGAGGAGTAGAGTAGAAAGAGGGAGAGTAATTCAATTACCTTATTTGGAAGTTTTTAAAAAAAAGAGGGGGAGGAGTTTGGAGGGGTTTCAACCACCTCTAACCCTTCATTTTTAATTCTCCCAAATTGGAGAGATTTGGAGGGAGAGTAGAGTAGATAAATTATTGACTAGATAAATTTTCCAATTTACCATTTCTAAATTAATAATAGACCAATGTTGCAAGTCCATTTTCAAATAGGGGTAAATTTGTCTATTTTAATAATTTCCTCTCCTCTCCTCTCCTCTTCATCCTAATTTTTAAAACATCTAAATAAGGGGAATGACTAATTACTCCCTTCCCTCTTACTAATTTTAAAAACATCCAAACAAGGTGGTTTCCCTCTACTTTCCTCCCGACTACTCTCCTCCCTCTTTAAACTTCCAAACAGACCATTAAATGTGCTCTTAGTGGTCAAATTATTTGTCTGTTGCTTGACTCATGTTGTAATTGTTGAAATACATCGTACTGAAATACTTAAGAGGTGATCTACTTGAGTATAGTTTAGGTTTTCTTGCTCAGTTGCATATACGAAATTTGCTTTTTCTTACCTTGTGTGAACTTTGGCTTGTTATCACACTCTTTCTAATGTCAGGCTCTCTTTCATCTAATGTTAGGTACTGTCCTGGCTGCAAAAAGCATTGTCAAGCCATCAAAAAGTTAGATCTTTGGAGACTGCCAGAGATTTTGGTTATTCATTTGAAGAAATTCTCGTATAGCCGGTTCTCAAAGAACAAGCTAGAGACTTATGTCGACTTTCCCATTGATAATTTTGACCTATCACCTTATATTGCCCAGAGTAATGGCATGTCATGCAATCGTTACATGCTTTATGCGGTTAGTAATCACTATGGAAGTATGGGAGGCGGTCATTATACAGCATTTGTCCATGTAGGTGGTGTTTCTTCTTGTCCCGTAATTTATTGTTATCTTCTTATAATGAGAAACTTAGCATATATACCATACATATATCATAACTTGTGGAAGAAAAAGTTTGACATTCTATCTGTACTAACATTAGTGGTGATTTACATGATCAGGGCCTTGGTTTATGTGTTGAGATTGCTGTTATGTGAGACACATAGGACTTTAACATCCATATGCAGGGCCTGTCACGTACATCCATAATTCTAAATGAGTGAACTCTTTCACGATTTTGTGTAATATTTAGGAGCCTTCTTTTATATAAAGTTAAATGATGGGATGATGTGACTGCTGGGGATGAATTTTCTCATCACTCAGTACTCAGTTCAGTCCTTTTTGATGAGCATCTGCAAACTTTTAGGATGAGAAAACCTACATTGTATGGATAGGTCTGATATGTCACTCTTTAGCTTTTTGTATCATCCAAGTCCAGTGTCAATTTGTCCTTTTCACACTAGGAGTGAATTACTATGTTAAGGATGCCTTGAAATGCTTTCCCTTTTTTAGAATGTCATTCAGGGTATAAACTCATGTTGAGAGCATGCTGTTGGGTGGTTGGTGTTAGAGTTACAGGCTTATTTCCTTGCAAATGTGCTGTGCATAATCTGATAATTGTTAAGAAGTATCCAGCACCAAGCTTTAACCATATGGTAGAACAACTTAATCAATTTTTATTTTTTATTTTTTTATTTCCTCTTCTTGGTGAGTAACTCTTATGTATATTTTACATAGTCCCTGTTAATTATATTACTTCTATGTCTAGCCTACTTAACAGGCTATATGCTACTGACTCTAAAGGTTTTTCAGCAGCTTCATTTAGCAACATTCCATGGCAAGCAGTAGTTGGGCTTACAAGCATCAAACTGCTTGTAGCATGGGCTTACAATTTCATTATTTTTGTTTAATGAAATTGGACACTATCTTTCATATGATTCATTGTGAAATGATATTATCTGTGGTTAAGCTTCACTCTGAGAGTATTAACAGTCTTTGTTCTGATGTAGCACGGCGGTGATCAGTGGTACGATTTTGATGATAGCCATGTTCATCCCGTCAGCCAGGAGAAGATAAAGTCTTCTGCAGCTTATGTTCTTTTCTACAGAAGAGTAATAGAAGTATGACATCAGAGTAGAGTTATTAATCATTGAGAATCCTATTGAAGCAAGATATCTTCAACATTTTTGGCATCTTATCTTACAAGTTTCATTGAAGTAGTATTCTTTTATCCTTGGCATTGATTAGTTAATTGATAGAGTTTCCAGTGTGAACGAATTGGAGGTTTAAGCTTAGGGAAGGGGCTGAGGATGAGTGTAACATAGTAACAAAGCAGAAATGAGAGACATATTCAAGGGTATTTTTTACACCTGTAAGAATTTGTGAAAGAAAGATCTCTTTAGCTTTAAGTGTAGAAAGTTTTTTTGAAGGGGATTGCATCCAATCCCTGTGAAAGTGTATTTGTTGATATCTTTTATATAGCTGGTGATAGAAGGAATTTTTGGATACGCAATTCATGAAGTCTTGCAATTTGGTGTTCCATTATTTCCTACATTGTGTCATTTATTGAGTTTTGAACTTCCTTTCATTTTTCATTAAGGCTTGTGAGAGGAAAGCTGAGTGCTGTGTAAAACAAAATGAGGGATTAAACAAGTTACACAGATAGCTCCTTGTCCATTGCTTGTTTGGGGTTGAATTTTGATCTACACTTATAAGATATAGATTACATATTATGGGCAGGCCAGAGGTGTGAGGGGAATGTCCGGTAAATTTTTATTTATTTTTAGCTTGTTTAGAATCGCTTACTACTACTCGAACCTTTCAACCCCCGAGTTAGAGAGGTGTGCCAGTAGACAGTCTTGTTTATTTTTAGCTTGTTTAGAATCGCTTACTACTACTCGAACCCTTTCAACCCCCGGGTTAGAGAGGTGTGCCAATAGACAATCTCTTTTTTATTTTTAGCTTGTTTTGAATCGCTTACTGCTACTCAAACCCTTTCAACTCCTAGATTAGAGAGGTGTGCCAATAGACCATCTCTTGTTTATTTTTAGCTTGTTTAAAATCGCCTACTACTACTCAAACCCTTTCAACCCCAGGTTAGAGAGGTGTGCCAATAGACCATCTCTATGGTCGTTTGGCGACTAGTAAATTTAAGGCTTAGACATTGTGTATATCTAGACCATAGCCGATTCACTAACCATACTAAGCAGGTTTATTTTCATCTGAGTACATCATTGTCATCCCCCACTCTTGGTCTTGGTGTAAGTAATTAATTGAAGCCTGCAGCTGTGACAATTAACCTCTATGATAATATATATAAAATCAGAGTCTTTGACTTTTTATAGATTTCTTCCTGACACAAACTTTTAAAAGCTCACATTTTGTTTTTGCACTATTATTCTAACATGTCTTTTAAATTGAATTTATAATTCTATAAGGATCACACCACCACGTTTGATCACAAGCCATGAGGCCAATGGCAACAACTCATATTGCAGACATGTAAAACCATCAGTTTCTTAACCATTTTTCTACATTTGCTTTATTGTTTATCTGAACGAGGAGGCGTAATGTTATGGTTTCATGTTTGGCGTTAGGATGAAAATAATTTTCTACGTTCTGTGTCGTCCTGCTTTGAGTAATTTTTCCTTTTCAAAGAGGTGACAAGATGGGGATAGATTTGCTCACCTTATCCTGCCCAAGTACATATGTATTTAATTATCTATATATATATATATAAATTTGATATATATCATATCTACAATATAAATTTGTATACATTTTCTATGATCATTCCCAAAATATTTGTATTTTCTCTCTTAATACTCTTGCAACTGTCTCTTCCTTTTTACTTTTATTTTTACCTCATTAATGTTAAAGTTATCTCATTAGGAATAAAAAATACTTCCAACTTGTCTTACCCTTGACTCATCTCACACTCGTTGCACATGTATTTTTCTTGCTTTAAAGAGGGAATAGAATATGAACGAGGCAACCTTGATTTGACACTACCCGATCCCATTACTATCCCTATCTCTTTTACAAACTTCCTTTTTATTGGATATTTCTGGAGGCTGGAGGCTATTTTTTTTTTTTTTTTTTACCATAGTTATCTTATTCACAAACTAAAGACTAAAAAATGATTATTATTATTAAAAATCAGATATTTGGGCATCCCTTAAAGATAGATACCTATATTCACGTTTTATCGAGGGTACCGTAGTTTTTGCAATTTATTGTGAAAAGATCTTCCATAAAATCCTCGTGAGAAATACAAAATGGATAATCTAAACTAAATTGTAGATGTTGTGCTTGGGTCAATGAGACATTCCTTGTTTCCCGTTTTTGATTGGACCCTAAACAAACATCAATGAAAATGAAAATGACTCTGTTGTTCTCACAATTCAACAAAAACTACTATTTCCAATTAGTGTTCCAGGTTAATCTTTCATTTTCATTGAGGTTTGAGGAAGAAGAAAAATTGACTGGCAGTTCACATCCAAATGAGAGAGATATTGAGATGAGAATTGAAGAAATGCTCTCCACTGAGTCCACTTTTCCCCACACATAATGAGTTTATATATTTAGTCTGGACCACATCACTTCTCTTTCCATTTTGGTGTAAGATGTGACCAGACCCTCTTGCTTGCTTGTCGTTGTACCATGATACTCAGGTCACAACTCACAACCCCAGTTGATGCTTACCAGGACCACTATGACTTGCTAGCTAGAGTCTTTGGTTCACATTATTATGTGGTCCTCATTTTAATAGACATTCTTTTCAGTGAAATTTGAAAGTAGTCTTCTAATAATTGAACCTAGATTGCTTCAGCAGCGACTTCTGTGTCAAAAAATTGAGAGAGAGAGAGAGATAAATAAACTTCTTGTAATATATATTTTTTTTATAGGAACTTCTTGTACGATTGATTCTGTGTTAATTGTCTCTTATCTCTTCCCATCTATATATATATATATAAATATATATATATATATATATATGTTAATAGCTAAAACTCAGAAAAAATCCAATTAGAATATTTTAATTAGATTCTCAATTTTGCGTCACATGTCTTATTTAATTTTTAATTTTGTATCAAGTGAATTTTTGAGTGTAAAAATTGAAGAGTCCAAATTCAATTAGATTCTAAATTGGATTTCAATTAGAGTCCAACTTTTCGCTACGTGTCCATTTATTTTTTTTAATTTTTGTGGTAAGTGAATTATTTGGTGAAAAAACCGAAAACTCTAAATCCAATTAAATTTTAAATCATATATATATATATATATATATAATATGATAAACCATTACATATTTTAGAAATGTATAATTTAAAAAAGTGTAAGCTAATACTATGTATAATTTGAATCTCTTTTAAATATATATATATATATAATTGTAATTGTTTTTAATTGTCCCTATGCATATGCATGAGACTGCACACTAATATATATATATATATATATATATATAAAGAGGAATCACAACTAAAAATGGCTTAAACAAGACTAATCAACTAATTAGGCCACCTTAGCTTGACCATAATTTGAACTAATTAGGAGTTATAAACTTTAATTAGGATCCTTAATTTCACTCTTAAGCATTAAAATTTCTCAATTTAGTGTCCTAAAAACCAAAATTTCCCAATTTGTGCATAAAACCCTACTCTTAAAGGAAAACGTTATAGGTATTATAAATTTTACTACTAAAAACTTATAAATTGATATAATAATGAATATAATTGATGAACTTCAACAACCTCATAATAAATATTTCAATGGTCTCTTTGTAATTGGTGACACATTAATTTGTAAACTCAATTTTGTAAATTTTGCAGTATTCTCCAGCACTACTTAACCAGTCAAAAATAAAATTCCAATTATTTAATAGATCATTAAAGCATAATACTTTCATCAAATTGAGTGTTTAAATCATTAATTAAAGATCCTAATTACATTCTATGATCAATTTAAAAAAGTAATAACTGAAATATTAAACCCCCCCCCCCCCAAAAAAACAAAATAAGCCAAAAAACTAATCCTAACATTAAAATTTCTCAAATCCAACCAAAGCACTTAAAATTAAGTAAAATTGATATCAAATGTTAAATAATTGGCTAGAGTAAAAATGAAAAATGGTTTAATCCAATCAAGAAAGCAAGGAACCTTGAATTGAGTCATGAACAAGCAAAAATCTCAATCTTTCCTATGAGATTAGGCCGGAATCCAACTATAAATAGCACGTTGTCCCAAGGTTGGGCAACAACTATATTCGGTAGAATGGGCCAAAAATCTATTGGTTTCCTCAAATAGATCAAATAGGGTTGATTTAGACCGATTTTGGTGTTTTGTTTTAATGAGTTTTTATTGTCTTCCTAGTTCCTACGATATTTTATGACAATGTGTGTGTATTTATTTATTCATACTTAGACCAACCAGTCGGTTGAACTCGAACTGGTGAATTGATGACTCAAGTACTCAACACCTAAATTGGTTCGAGTATTAATTAAACAACTTAAGCATGTGACTTGATGGGTTTTTTGTGACCCGTTCAACATGAACATGTTCTTTGAAATTGTTCAAGTTTTTTCATATATTTCAAATCACTTATCTACCTAATTTTTAAGTGTTTTAATTTTAAATAAATACTTTAACATTCAAAATCACAATATCTTCTGTGATTATGTTTTGATTATTTTCATAATTTTGTCTCTTAATTTATATAAATTTATTGTGAAGAATAAATGAAATTTCAATGATTTAAATTATTTTCACTTTGTTGACCTGGTTAAAAAAATATTTTTCTTTTAATAAATTACTTCTATTTCTATATTTCTCTCAAAAAAAAAAAATTCTATTTCTATTTGTGTTGACCTTCTTAATTAATGTATGTCTGATTGTTCTTTTTTTTTTTTTGGATAGGATTTCTGATTGTTTTGTAGACTTTAGTAATTGTATCTTTTGATTATATATATATATATATATATTTATATATTTGTAATAAGTTAAACTCAATATTCTTTTACTTATCATCATCTAGGAATATATTGACTAATCTATATATATATATATATATATATATATATATATATAGACATACGATCCATTCCATATCTTGCCTAAGCTTTCATGGTTTAATCCCTTTGTTAGAAAATTAAGGCTATCTTATTGAGATTGGAGGACCAATTGGCAGGCTAAATTCTCTTATCCTTGGAAACAACGCATACTATGAATAAATGAGTTAAAGGAAGGAACCAATGCTAAACTCTTGTGAATAGGCTTGAAAGGGAGTGAAGTGACTCATCGGTATGAGGCATGAATGCTCTCATAAGGATAAGTAAAACTAGAAGTAGGTTAAAACAGGATTAGGGCAAGAGAAAGGAAAGTAGAGAGCTGCACTGTTTTAATTGACAGAATCTCATATTCTCATATAAAACACACGAGACTAAATCTTGCAAATACCTAAAAGAAATATATTAGTATATTTGCCTGATAATAAAAATACAATAGTTTCAAATCCTACTGTACTTATATAAAAAAATATTAAAAAAATCCCTAGGCCTCCATATTGGGCTTCATGGTGATCTGCTAAGCATTGAGTATTGTAAGTGTATATACGCTTAGCATGGCCTATTGGGCTTAAGCCCAACTTTACTTTACCTATGTAGCACAATACTTACCGTACACACCTATTGCTTGTATAACATTTTCTCAATGTTCTTACATAAAGGCAATTTATTGTACTGTCACAGACACATAGAAATACACATTTTATTCTTTTATTCTTTTTGTCTTTATTTTCTCAACATGTTAGTGTATATACGCCTAGCCCATTAGGCTAAAGCCTAGTCTACTTTACTTGTCCAGAAAATTTGTACAGTAAATTACTTGTTATACACACCTATTACTTATATAGCACTTTCTTATGCCTATATGTAAATGTAATTGTACGATTACATCAATACACATATTATTCTTTTTATTCTGTGTCTTTATTTTTTCAACAAGTATGATGGACAAATTGGTGATGATGTGAAATGGTTGACCTCGGCCATGATCCTCAGCTCAACTTCAGTAAAGGTCGAGGCCAAGCAAAATAAATCAATGATTGAGTTTGAGTAAAGGGCAAGAATTGGGACCAAGCAACTATTCTAGAAAGCAATCCCTGAAATCAAATCAACATTCATTAAAGACATGAACAAAGAAAAACCTTAGTCACCACACAATTCTTATTCTCTAAATAATTATCCCAAACACCAACTTAAGCATCAGAGAATCCTGGTTTATAAGATCACTCATCCTGTATTTTTCTTCTTTAATTTAGGCATTCGTGGGTTCGAAACTTGTGTATCAAGATCACTGCATCACCAAAGCGCAAATGATGTCTCTTTTATCTTTATCAAGAATATGATATGCTATATCATATCATAGATATTCGTCAACTCAATTATTCAACATAACATGAAATCTAATTATTCGGGTAGTTTCACTAGTTCTTTTCCTGCCATCTCCATCTACTGTCCTACACCCATATATTTTGGTGTATCTCTGGGGCAACTCTCTTCCTTACCATGGTAAACCTTGTGATTGTGGCAAACCAATGCTTTTTCGGATGAATCAACTATTTCATTCAACTAAATAGAGAAATATAATACAAGAAGCTGTCAACATATTATACATATATTAGCAAACTGTAGACTAAACTAAACTCAAATTTGAAAAAAATAAAAGAAAAAAAGAACCCTATTCTAGACGGAATTCTTGATTGTTTTAAAAAAAAAACAAAACAAAACAAAAACCACAATGTGTATGATGTAATTCTTATTATATAGTTTTTGATATATCATATAAGTTGGATATGAGCTTTTGTAATATGTACTTTTATTGTGAATGTTTTAATGGTACTAATTAAATTAATTACTTAGTGTTTTAGGGAGAATGCAAATTGAAACGATTTAAAAGTTTTTATTGAAGCTTTATAATTGTTTTAGTTTAATTTGAATGTCCCAAACTATAGAAATTTTTTGTAATTTACCTTAAGTTTTTAATAAATGGTAGCAATTTGGTACAAAAAGAGTGTACTACTTGTTTGATAGAGAAAATAGTAATTTAACACACTAATGGTTTCTAAGACTCTATTATTATAGAGTGCATATTACTTCTTTTTAAAGAGTTCACACTTTACAGCCCAAAAGATAAGTTTCTCATTCCAATCTCATATATATTGCTAAATACATTCTGCCTGGTGCAGAATAAATTTAACTTTCAAATCAGTCTATTTTTAATTGAAAACCAGCATATATAGAAAGGAATGTTCTGGGATAGAGTTGGTGAACCAGACAAAGCTTGCTCCAAGCAACAATAGGTATAGCGGTTTCCCAAGTGGCTGTACTAGAATATTTACCATCTTTAGATGGCAGCCAAATAGCTGAGTCTTCAGTACTCAAAGGTGATCATTTCATGTATAGAAATCTAGTAGGTGACAAAAGTTTAATTGTCTTATATATTTATATATTTTCTAGAATATATTATTAGAGACACCCTTTGTCTTTGTGAGTAGTATTGTCTTCCTTTAATATTGAAAGTCACCTGTCTTTCCTTCCCTCGGTTTACAACATTCTACGTTATTGCTAGGAGGGAGTATTCAATGGCATTTATTTAGGGGTGGTAAAAAAAAATGTTGTTGAACAATCATTTTCAAAACTTCATTGTGACCTAAATTACTTGTTCCCTTTCTATGTGAAAAATGTCATTTTCACACATTTGAAAGGAAGTTTCATGTCCATCAGTGTACGGCATTGATCTTTCAGATTCAAAGGGGCCAACATACTGTTGTTTATGTATAATATTATATGCATTAACGACAAAGATTTCACAAGAAATAACACCTGCCAGTGATCTTTTCACAATGCATGCTGTTACAAAATTACAAAATGTTTGGCGTTAATCAATATAAAATATACATATAGCTACTAGCTACTAGCTAGTGACAAACAACCAAACTTACCAAAACTAAGCATCTGGGAACCATAAATATGTGTTGCTTAAACTCATTTTAACCTGTCAATACAATTTCTGAGTATTTGATTATTGGTTTACGTTGACATTGATAGAAATCTTGTGATACACATGTTAATAAGATATATAGTAGCTTAATTTGCTCGTTTTTGTTGTGTTTGCACTCGTTAGTTTGGGAAAATGACCAGAAAGGAACACCTTGTAACTTACATTTGTAAGCTTACTTGAAGTGACGGAGCCAAAATGTTATTTCAACAGTGACAAGATTGAGTAGAATTAATTCTAGAAGAGTAATCTATTAAAAACAAAATGATAAATAATTAAATAGACATTTAATTTTTCTATAATATTAAGTGTACAACATATTTAATAATATTGTGTTCAAATCGGCTGTCATGTTCTTTAAATTAGTTCAAACTTCAATTGAAGTACTTGCATTGCTTTAAATTATTATAAAATGTGTTGGTGTGTGATCAACTCTTAAACATTCTTTATAATTTACATTTAGTGATACTTGCAAATTTCCGTTAATTAGTCTTTGAATAGCTAATGTAAAACTTACTAATTGAGTTGAAAGGGCCAAGTTTGGATCACTGGCCTGTACGATGGATAGACCTAGGCCCAAAAAGTCCAAAACAATGAATTTGTAGAGAATAAGTTGGAAGACTGGGTCAGAATGAGTTGGATCGCGAATAAAGTGGGCTCAGTTGACCAGAATAGAGAAACAGGTTAAATTGAATTAGAGAAAATCGTTCTCGACATAGTCTAAGGAGATCAGTTCTTATATATTCCTTTCAAGTTTAATTACAGAGTTGGTTCTTGATTGCTACAGTATTTCTCTTGTGATTTTTCAATCCCCTATCCATGGAGGATCTCTTACATTATATAGTTTCCTTTGAACGATCTTGATCATACACTTGTTGACCATTCAAGCTGCTACTCGAGTGCTTGTCCCATCAGACACCCTTTCAGGCCTTCTGTGAGTTGTGGTAGCCAAGGCAGCACTGTTCAGGAGTCTTCTCCACATAAATGCGGCCAGAAAGTTAGTTGCAGGGCATTTTAGTCGATGGTAGCAGCTTTTCCTTAGATGTTTCCTAACTCTCATTTTTCCAGTACGTTTTAATACGCACGCCCCTCTTAGCGGAGTTTCCTATAGGGTCACTTTGAGCGGTAAAATACGCATTTGATCTGTGCTTCGTTTATCCGAGGAGACAATCCTCCTTGAACCACCTTTCTCGACCTCTCCACTTGCATATTATTTATAGAACTCTAAACTTGACATTCTCACTGTTGTTTATTCGTCCTTAGACCAATCAACGTCCTCAGCCAAAGCCCAAGGCCCAATATACAATTTTGGGCCCTTATCCCTACATAAGTAATACATGATACTTTGAAATTGGCAATTTTAAATACACTACGTGGACTTTGTGATATGATGTGGCAATTTGCAACTGGTTTTCCTTTCTATAGTGAGAAGATAAGAGTGCATATTAGAAAGATTGAGTTGAAGGTTGAAAATTTGATTCAAGAGCCTAGATTGTTGATTGGAGGGCACGATCTCTCAATTGGCATTCTATTTTTTGGTTCAACACTCCTAACTCTTGGTGTGATACCTTGAATTGTGCTAATTGGATTGTTTTAGATTTTTACTAAATAAATCATGGATTAATAAGTGATTACGAGAAGTTCCAATTGCAACCTGACTATTCCTTTTGGAATATGTAAGCACAAATGCAGCTAGCACTTTCCTTGGGTTGTTATAAACAATACAGACCAAACTTGGTAACGTCATGTAGCTTAGGGGCACCAGCACAACGTGAACCCTGACAACAAGAATTTAAGTGGTTCATATTGTGATACCTTGAGGTTTTTTCTAACTAGATCTTGAGTTTATAAGTGATTACGAGTAGGTCTATGGCACTATAATGAGCACAACAATCTCTGTGAATAGGGAACAACATCAAGGATGTGTGTAGGGGTTTAAATGAAGGAAAATTTATGGTAGTAGCACCTCAAGACTAATGTTATAAGATTTAGAGAACGTCTAAAGACACAACTTTTATGCCACAATTTTTACAACAACTTTAATGCAGTAAATTGTTCATGCATGTAAAAGTAATTATTTACTACTCTAAGTCGACCACATCAAAGTTGTAAAAAAGTTGTGGTCATACAAGAATTATAGGACTTAATCCGTAATCACAATATTACATGAATTGATGCCGGGATGTCTTAACACTAACATGTCTCAGGATTAAGTGACTTTTTTTTATATGAAACCGGAGAACCACCTAGTTAAGGTCTTTAAAATCTTGTCTATAAATTGGGACTTCATACTCCCATCATAAGGATAGATTGGACCAAACAGAAGCTCTTGACTTTAATAAAAAAATTCAGTAATGAATACTAACTCAGGCTCATTCTTATACACGGCCAGTACTCATGCATATATGTATTCTTCATCTTTCCCCACTTTTTCATTTATATACTTCTCTATGTACAGATTTCCATCATATATACGGTCGATGCACCTCTCACTTTTTTATGAACCCAACAATAACTGGACCTAATTTGCCTTTTTGGGGCAATTTCTGCACTCTCAGGATCCATGGTGATTAGGTCTAACTTGCTCATGAAAGTAATTTCCATTCTTGATAGTGTTGGATCTAACTTGCTTAGTGTAATAATTACTAGTATATCCCAAAAGAGTACCTTTGTTGAACTATGTATAAAACTTTCAACGACATCCTCTATGATTTAAGTTTTTAATGACAAGACTATATATATTCTTCCCTTACTTTTCTGAAGACACTTGAAATTCTTATAACTTCAATGTGTGGTCACCAGTCCAACAAAAATCAAACAGTCATCATTTGAAAAATCCACGGGGACCATCCATGTTTTATAAGATGTGTGGCATATATGTTTAAAGGCCAATGCCTGCCCATTGTTCCAAAAAAAGAGGTACTTTTGAACAACTTGGTAAAGTTAGAGGCTTTAGTGATTAAAGCATATGTTGATTGTTGAAAAGCATCTACCTAAAATTTATCTTTATAATTTTTTCTTAAGGTAAAAGTAGATATATAAATTTTGGGTGCTTTTACGTTCTAAGGTCATCAATTGGACTGTTCGTACATATTAGCTGACCTAGCTATAATGATCACAAGGGAACATGCAATGTGTGAAGAATATAAATATAATACATAATAAAATATTTTGAAAGAAAAAGCCATGGTCACTTGGTTGTCAATGCTTCCAATTTTAATTAACTTAATCTATAAAGATTTATAAAACCTCTTATTTGTACACCTTTCATTAGAATTTTCTATTATTATTTTTTAAAATGGTAAAATGAATAGTTTTGTATAAGAACATAATCACAATAAATGCTTATTAATAACTACCAATTATCAAATTTCATACTTTAGAAAAATTAGAATAGAGAGAAGATTATATTTTGTTGAATTTTTCCTTACATTGCATAGGTTATTGGCTAGTCTATTTAGTATTTATGAGGTAGAGAATTGGGCCTAGCTACCATCCTCGTTAGGATTAATTAATTAGTGATGTTTGATTGAAGTTTGGCCTCGTTCGGATTAATTAGTGAACTTTGACCTACCAAAAACAGAGATTGGTGATAACATGATTTTAAAAGCTAGATCAAACCAATCGATTCAACTATGATCTGAGACCTAAATCAGTCTAGTACAATTAAAAAAATTAAAATAAAAACCGAAGAAATGTCAAAGTGGGTCAAAACTGGTCAAAAGAAAAATTAAACCACCAAAATCGTTTTTTTCCTTGGTTTTGATTACTTTGATCGATTTTGATCCAATTTTTAGTTACAAGAAATTTAACTTATTAAAAAAAAAAAAAAAGCTTATATGTTAGGCCTATAAAAAAAAACTAGCCCAACATTAAACTAAAAAAAAAAGATTACGTCCGCACAAAATAAGTTAGTCTAATTTTGAACTAAAGAATGTTAAGACCGCACAAACACTAGCCAAGACATTCATGTTCGAAATTCTTGAAGGACAAGAAAATATTATGTCCGCTCAAACTTTAGGCCAATATTGAACAAAAGAATGCTAATAAAGCCTACACAAAAACTAGCTAATACATTCATGTTTGAAATTCTTGAAAGAGTGTTTTAATTATAGAGACTGAAATATAGCTATCTCTTTGATAGGCCAAGAATATATTGTCCCTTTGTGATGAATTAATTTATTAATTAGCCAATTTTATTAATTAATCAATTTAACATACAATGTATGTGGCAACACAAACAAATCTCCAATTAAACTAAGTATGCAACGGAAAATAAATTGACACGGTGATTTGTTTACGAATGGGGAAAACCACCAAGACAAAACCCCACCGGGTAAATTTAAGGTCACCACTCCCGAGAATCCACTATTATCAAAACAAGCGGTTACAAGTAAAGGAATCTCAATATCTTATACCAACCTACAGTTGAATTCTTACCCCAATACCCAATTGGACTTGTTCTGTAGTGACAATCTCTCCTTGTAATGCACAGCTTCCAGTACGTAACAAACCAATTGCACGGATCCCAGTACGCGACTTCAATCACCAGCTAGAGAAGGTTGTTGGCTGCAAAGTTCTTCAGTTCATCACATGATGAAGATTGAGAAACTCCTTGGTTACAAAACCCTACAGTACACAAACACAACAGCTTTTTCACAAGAAAGATGAACTAGGGCAAATTCTGTC
Organism: Quercus lobata; assembly: GCF_001633185.2. Classification (NCBI taxonomy): domain Eukaryota; kingdom Viridiplantae; phylum Streptophyta; class Magnoliopsida; order Fagales; family Fagaceae; genus Quercus; species Quercus lobata. The sequence goes on along the minus strand of NC_044904.1, from coordinate 19,182,852 downwards.
TTCGGTCACAATTTGCTTGAATAAACTTTGCTCAACACTTTTGTAACTTGCTCCACCTTTGACGGCCCTTAAAATAATCTTTTTATATGTCTAGGGTTGTGAGAAAAGAAAGCATAAACATACAATCATGAATTGGAGTTAAAACAGACCTGAAACTCTGTTTTTCATAAATCTCGACAGATGCCTATTTGTCGAGATGCTGTCGAGCCACAGGCTAGAACAGCTCTTCAAGGCTGGATAGATGAGCTGTCAAGTTTTAATGAACAACACTTTCTGCACTTGAATCTTGGACAGACTTTCATGACTTTAACACTTGAACTTGAAACGAGGTTCTTGAAACATTAAGCATATCCTAGATCTACCCAAATACAAGTAAAATGCGTTTTGTCAAAGGATTAGCCAATTACATAAAATAGTGACATATGTTCCTAACAAGTGATCACATATGTCCTAACAATCTCCACATTTGGCAATCCGTGACAAAACCACAACAAACAAATGAACATATAAGAGAAGTCATAAATCACTCAATTCATATTCATTTGTTGAATACAATAAAATCTATCCTAACACAAACTCTTGAAAAACTTTGTAAGAAGAGAGTTTATGGCAAGAAAGACTTTGACAACCTGTATTTTTGAAACACTTTAAACAAAACTAATCATGGCATCTTAGTATGAAACAAAAATAATAGATTACATACAAAATATAAGAAACATGTGTATAAAGAAATAAAAGAAACAACACATGGTAAGGGTAGGTGAAAAGAAAAACATACATCAATATAAAAGGAATATAAGTACAATATATGTCAAAATAGTCACAAGACCACAATATACAAGATATGATGTATCTGAAATAGAAAGAAAAGAAAAAAATACATCAAGTCCTCACTACATCCCTCAATGTACACACCCCCCCCCCCCCAAAACAAAAATCTCTTATGTTAACCCTCTCCCTAACTATGACTACTCTCATAACCCAAACTACTCCCCATTTTTGTCACGAGTGACAAATGGTAAAGGTGTCAACTAGACATCTTGTCAGAGCTGGAAGAGCTAGCACCTTCATCATCATCATCGTCGTCGTCGTCATCGTCATCGTCCTCAAATGCCTCGGGTGCCATGGGAGGAGGAGAGGGAGACTCTACAAAGCCACCAAGGTGAGCCTACCGTCTAGCAATATGGCCGACACAGGTGTTCACCTGATACAACTCAGTAGATAGTGTATCAAAGCAAACATCCATGCGTTGAAGCTGCGCCATGATCGCATCCAAAGTCACACCTCCCTCAAAAGTAGAGGGAGCGGAGGTGGATGGAGCTGAAGGAGTGGAAGGAGCTACCAGACCGGACTGCCACGAACGAAATTGCGCCTCACTCCATTTAACGGTAGTGTAGCCAATGGCACACATAACGTGAAAGTGGTCGAAAACAGGGAAGGGAATGGAAAAATGGCATAAGATCCTCGTGATAGCTGAAGGAAAGATAAGCTTATCGCGGGTCGCCGTATCCCTATAGACATCTATGATGGAAAGAATGAAATGTGGGGGAAAATCTATAGTGAGATGCTCTAACAAAAGAAAGCAGAAATCTAGCACGGGGCTCAATAATAGAGTTATAATGAGAAAGAGGATGAAGAATAAAAGTCATAACCATGTTCATGAATCTAAGACCTTTAGCAAAGGTCGAACATGGAGTAAACTGATGATCGCCCCAATCAGCGGGATGCTTATAAAATGCAAAAATCATCTCGTCTTTGGACACAGTCCTCAGACACTCACAATCGGGGTAGTCAGGATACTCTACCCTCGGGACATGGAGTACCTCGGATACAATATTCGGTGTGACCACTATGTGTGTACCTCGAACACGAGTAATGAAGAGAGGTACTGAAAAATCAAGTCCATGCATGTTGGAGTAAAACTCCTAGATCAGAACGGATGGACAAGTGATCGGGACGTCACACAGTAACTCCCAACCCCGACTGTAAATGACAATGGGTTAGTCAGTGTCGGAGAAGTCTGACAAAATGACTTGGCATTTCAAATGAACCTCTTGTCTAGGGAAGTTCTCTGAGAAGTCCTTTCAGGCTTGCTCATCACGGAATCGAACAGAGGAGGGGGTGGGATCAGAAGAAGAAGATGCCCTAAAACGAAGAGGGTTTCGAGATGGAGCAGACTTTCATTTCGGTGCCATGACACACTAACATAAACTATAGAGTGAGGGGAGAAGAAAGAAACACTCAGAAAAGTCCCAAAAATAGTTCAAATATATAAAAATAAATTGAATGTAAAGGATGTATGCATGAAAATGAGTGAGCATGTGACGTGCAAAGATAATTGTATCATGGGCTCAACCCAATCCAAACCTACTAGCACACAAGCAGTTTAACATATATAACACACATCTAAATGCATGAAAATATAGTTATAATGCACATGAGATGCAATGCATGAAGATTTTAAAGTATTTTCACAAAAACCAACCCAAAAATTTCAATAACTTCATCAATTTTGAAAAACCCCAAAAAAATTTCAAAAACCCAAAAACCTAGGTCTAATGCATGAAATGCATGAAGAATGAAGGATTTAGACACTTACCAAGTAATGAGAAACTTGATTAAGGCCGAAAATCAACTTAGAATGAAGTTTGGAGTGAGAGAGGGAAGTTTGGGAGGTGAAGAGACATGGACAGATCGAGAAAGATTGAGTGAAATGAAATCTGAATTGCACTGAACCCTTATATAAAAGTTTAGTAAATCTTGATAGATAGAGGTGTCGAGAGGTGTTGAGATTGCTTAAAAACAGTTTTTCAAGAAGAGAAAAACACAGATATGAATGCAATCAAACATGCAACTCAACCAATGATCCAAACAGTATTTTGAATACTCAAAATCATCTCTCAACCAAAAAAAATTTAGCACATGGATCCCAAAAACACACACACACTAAACAAGTCTAACCAATTTTATATTTTAAAAACAAGTCAAGACAGTTTAGTGAGCATACATTAACACATGTAAACCTTGTGATGGCTAAATCACATTGTACATGCACATGTATCAAGAGTAGCAAAGAATATTGCGTGTTGTGTATAAAAAACATTGCAAGATTATATAAGTGTATACATGTTATGACGATTTGAGATATGAGAAAATCATTTTAACCCACACACAATCATAACTGTTTGATGGAAACTATTACCTTTGAGGTAAATCCTATAACTCTCACATCTCTTAGAATACACGCTTGCAATCATATATAAAGCATTTTGATCTTTTTGCTTTTTATTTTTCTTTGCATATTTTTTCTTTTAATAAGCTTATCATGCATGGGCATATAAGAAATAGAAAAGAAATATCCAATGATGTTAAGTATTTTGACATTCCACTTTTACTATGCCGAAGCATACAAATGTCATTTCATGATTGGCGGGCAACAGTGGTGAGATGGTTATTTATGCCTTTCTCTTAGGATTTTCTAGTCATTCCCGTCAAAAAGAGTGATACGAGTAATACAAGAAATTACTTAATCTTACTCATCACAAACAAGAGTCACAAAACTTACTTGCTTAATTGTACATAAAGATGCTCATCTAAGCTACAAGAGATACAAAGTTTTCTAATTTTGTACCAATGTACTAATGTACCAATGTACATAGACACACACTATTTTTATATTTTTCTAATTTTTCAATTTTTTTATATGAAAAAAAAAATAAACAAAACTGAAAACAAACAAAAACATGTTAAACAAAGCAAAGCATAAAATAAGACTGACTCAAAATAGTAAAGCAAAACACTCAAGTAACGTAAACAAAAACAAGAAGAGGAGAGAGAAAAAAATGACATAATCACTTGGAGCCATTTTCCTTCCACACCTTGGAAGAACCTTTCCTTTGAGTAAACCCTTGAACCAGCGGTAAGGGGGAAGAATTGAAACCGTTCAAGTTCGAAAGGAACATGAGGGTTTTGCAAAGATCTCCAAGAGAAGCAAAAAAGGATGGAAACTGATTTTGTTTTCCGATGCTATCATGCCGTTGCTCTATTAAGTGGCTAGCCACTTATAGCAATTAGGTCAAGTATGACCGACTGCTCCATAGTGATGACAGATATGCTACTTCTTCTATTTAGGCTTTTGAGAGTTAGTCTTCTTAGCCCTAGGTTTTTAGCTTCTTTCTTATCCTGTTTAGGGGATGCTCCTAAGATAGATTTACCCTTATCTATGTTCTTACTAGCTAAATCATTTTTAACAACATTCTTCTCAGTTTCAATATTATTAGCAGGAGGAACAAAAACAGTAGTACTAGTAGAAGCAATACTAGGAGAAGAGAAATCATACCCTAAACTAGTTCGATCAGAAACAAATTTCTGAAGACTAAGCATCTCGTCGAGCTTAGTGCTTGAAGTCCTTTCCAGCTGAGCTCTGACTTGGAACAGTTCTGCCTCAAGTTTCTTGGTTTTCTCAGCCATGAAACTATTCTCAAACCTCAGTGCTCCAATAGTCTGATTGGCTTCATCAAATTTTATGGAAAGCTCTTCTCGTTCCAGCTCTACATCACTAAGCTTCTTGGTGGTCAACCTATACATCTTCTCATGCTTCTCTAAGACCTTGTATAACTTTGCATAGGCTATATGGATGTCATCTTGTTCATCCATCTTCTCAAACTTGGACTCTACCAATTCCTCTTTTTTATCCACGTCTTCAACAATCCCCTCAGTAGGATTGACTATGGCAGTGAAGGCATTCAAGATTCCGTCATTCTCATTGTCAGAATCATCCTCAAGCTTGTTGTCACTCAATATAGCAGCAAGTACCTTGCTCTTCCTAATGGTCTTGAGATATGTGGGGCACTCCTGTTTCATATGTCCAAAGCCTTGACACCCAAAGTACTTTGGTCCCGAGGGAACAATGTACTGACCACTATCCCTAGTATCCTTCTTTCCTTTGTCTTGGCTCTTGAACTGAGAAGAACTGGATTGCCTAGGATCCTTGTCAAAGCCCTTTCCACTTGCATTCTTCATAAACTTCTTGAATTGCCTAATGATATAGGACTTTATCTTAGAACTTTCATTGTCTGAAGACTCATCAGTATCACTGCTCTTGGCCTTCAATTCCATGCTTTTGCTCTTACTCGATTTACCAATTCTTATTAAACCTAACTCATAGGTCTGCAGATTACCAACCAGCTCTGTCAAAGGAATCTTGTCAATATCCTTTAATTCTTCTATTGCGGTAATTTTAACATGAAATCTCTTAGGTAGAGATCTGAACACCTTTCTCACAATCTTGAGTTCCGAAATGATTTCCCAAAGTTGAAGGCTGAGTTCACTATGTCCTTGAGCTTGGTATAGAACTCACCAAACGACTCATCCTCCTTCATCTTGATCTCTTCAAAACTTGTAGTGAGCCTCTGAAATTTTGAATTCTTAACAGCTTTGGTTCCCTTATAGGTTGTTTGGAGAGTGATCCATGCTTCCTTAGCAGTTTCAGTGGAGGATATCTTCTTGAACTCCTCATTAGTGACCGCACTGAATAAGGCATTCAATGCCCTACTGTTGAAGTTTTCCGCCTTGATCTTGGCATCATCCCACCTTCTCATTTAGAGACTGCAAGAAAGCTTTCATGCATATTTTCCAGTATGCATAGTTAGTGTCATCAAATAAAGGAGGTATAATGAGAGACTGTCCTCTATCCATGATAAACAAGGGTCAATGGATCACACAGAAAATATTAAAACCTAATCAGAGTGTGCGTGCTCTGATATCATTTGATAGGTCAAGAATGTATTGACCCATTGTGATGAATTAATTGATTAATTAGCCAAGTTTATTAATTAATCAATTTAACATGCAATGTACATGGCAGTACAAACAAATCACCAATTAACTAAGTATACAGCGAAAAATAAATTGACACGGTGATTTGTTTACGAATGGGGAAAACCACCAAGGCAAAACCCCACTAGGTGAATTTAAGGTCACCACTCTCAAGAATCCACTATTATCAAAACAAGTGGTTATAAGTAAAGGAATCTCAGTACTTTATACCAACCTACAGTTGAATCCTTACCCCAATACCCAATTGGACTTATTCTATAGTGACAATCTCTTCTTGTAATGCACGGCTCTCAGTACGTGACTAATCAATTGTGCGGATTCCAGTACGTGACTTCAATCACCAACTAGAGAAGGTTGTTGGTTGCAAAGTTCTTCAGTTCATCACACGATGAAAATCGAGAATCTCCTTGGTTACAAAACCCTACGGTGTACAAACACAGCAGCTTCTTCACAAGAAAGATGAATTAAGGCAAATTCTGTCTCCAGTCACAATTTGCTTGAACAAACTTTGCTCAACACTTGTGCAACTTGCTCCACCTTTGACGGCCCTTAAAATAATCATTTTATATGTCTAGGGTTGTAAGAAAAGAAACTCCAAACATACAATCATAGATTGGAGTTAAAACAGACCTGAAACTCTGTTTTTCATAAACCTCGACAGATGCCTATCTGTCGAGATGCTATTGAGCCACGGGCTAGAACAGCTTTTCAAGGCTCAATAGATGGCTAGCTGTTGAGCTTTAATGAACAACACTTTCTGCACTTGAATCTTGGACAAACTTTCATGGCTATAACACTTGAACTTGAAACGAGGTTTTTTGAAGAATTAAACACATCCTAGATCTACTCAAATACAAGTAAAGTACGTTTTGTCAAATGATTAGCCAATTACATAAAATAGTGACATATGTTCCTAACAAGTGAATCACATATATCTTAACATCTTTCATTTTTTTCAACATGGAACTCAGGGTCAAATTCAAGATTTTAAATTAGCGGGGGTTGGAGTATAAAGAGGATAAAAAAAATAATAAATAAATAAATAAAACTCCAAGCATTCACATAGTATTAAAAAATATTGTTATTTCTAAATACATTAAGATGCAATCATCTACCAAAAAAACAAAAACAATTTTTTTTTTTTTTGAAGTTAGAGCATTCACAATGGTAGTGCTAAAAATTTTGGTTTTTAGCATCTTAAAAAGCTACTTTATTTATATTACCATCTCCCTTTACAATACACCCAATATCAAATGTTCTATTTTTTATCACTTCATTTAAAATAATATAAACAACTCATTAAAATAATAAAGGAAAAGAGAGAATTTGAGTTTTTTAATTGAAGAAAGAGATATAATATATCTTAATAAAATATTTTATTTTATTTTTAGCTTTAGCTTCTTTAATAACACATGATTTTTTTATTCTTTCGTGGTAAAACAGTTTTTTTTTTTTTTTTGCTAAAATACAATCACTATTGTAAATGTTTTTATTATTTTTATTAAGTTTTTGGATTGAATAGTTTCTATTTGGGTTAGGTTGGCTAGGTTGATTGGGAAAAAGATGGACCTAAGGTTTTGGAAGGGGGTTCAACTAGAAAAATAAAATATATAATAACTATATATATATATATATATATATAAATTGGACCCAGGGGGCCTAGGCCCCCACCTGGGTCCGTCCCTGATGGAACAGAAAGTCTTTCTTACAAAACTAGTCTCACATTGGAAAAAGAAAATGACATTAAGAATGTCTTTGCTTACAAATGTACAATTTTTTTTTCTCTCTATCTTTCATTCTTTATTCTTAGGAGCAAAAAAAATTATCCAATTAATTTTCAAGAAGTAAGTTATTACTTATAACTAATGTCTCTTCTAGCTAGGTTCAAAAATAAGAAATATCTAAAGTATCTTGGGGTATCACAAGAAAAATATAAACCATATAAATCTATTCTATTTAATTATATTACTAAATAATGGTGAATCATTTTTTAAATAAATTAAATTATTTACCACTGGTCAGACCAGAAAATAGAAAACAATCTATTTTTTTGTCAATCCTTTGTCAAGTTCAATTTTTAAAACCATGGATATTAATGCCTATGTCTGGCAGTAATTTGAATTTATTGAATATCATTTATTTTGTCCTAGACTTCTGGTTAATGATTTCTTGATAAAAAAAAAGGTACAGCAAGACCCAGTTGAAGTGTATAGAGGGTTATAGATCTTAAAAATTTTAACTAAATGTAGTGGGGGCAAAAAGGGAAATCCAAGGATTTTTTAAGTCTTATTTGCTAGATAATACATCACCTTAAATATAGGTATTTTCCCCTTATAATAAGTGGAGATGTAGGTTTTGAAACTAGGTTTTTTTTTTTTTTTTTTTTTTTTTTTTTTTTTGTATAAGAAGATCATGGAATACTTCTAATCTACAAAGCTCTTGATTCCTTAAATGTGGTTTCAAAATTTGGTGAACAATCATAATTCATTTGAATCCACTTATGAAGAAGCAATCTAATAGCAGTTTGACCTGAAAACATAGGTGAACAAAATTTCAAGTTAATTTAAAAGTTACAAAAAAATTAAAATTCTTTTCAAAGTAAAATTTATACTAAAAAAAAGTTTAAAGAAATTTTGAAATGTTTATTTAATTGAATGAAAGATGTATGATAAGCAACTTGAAACATTTCATGTTACATAATGGCGTAAATGCACTTTTAGTCCCTACATTTTATTTTTACTGCTTTTAGTCCCTAAATCAATTAACGCGGGACATTTAAGTCCTTGAAGCACCATTCTGTCACCAAACCAACGAGGAAACTAACGGATCAATAAAATAATAATAATAATTCACTGTAGCACTGACACATCAACATATAAATTTAAAAATTAATTTATTAATTTTAACTAAATAAAAAAAATAAAAACAGAATTAAAAAATCATGTTCAAACCTTGCCCAAAATAAAAACATGTGTTCTTCCCCGTTAATCATGTTCTTCATTTTCTTCCCAGTAAACCTTGCCCAGAAATTTAAAAAATCAATATTTTTGTTTCTTTTCTTGCATTTGCTTAGCAACCAAACATGCAAAACACACAGCAATCTTCAAATGAGAACAAAACCCAACAATCACAAAAATACAAATCTCCTATAAAATCAATCTCCAACAAAGAACCAAACCCAAATCTCCAATAAAACAACCAAACCCATAAACCCAACAACCAGACCAATCTCCAACAAAGTAAACCTTAACCTTCAAACCCATAAATCTTCTTGGGAAACAAATACAAAAAATCTAGATTGGTTGAATTGTGAGAGAGAGAAAATGAATTGTTGATAAAGATCGGGTCAGATACCCACAGGAAAAACAAACCAAAACCCCCAAAATTCTCAAACCCAAACAAAATCATCAAATCCAAAAACTCAAATGTCTCCCATCGTTTTCTCTAGATCAAGAATCCATGGCATCCATTATTAAAACCTTGAAGATCTGCCCCTTGCTTTGCTCTTTGTTGGTCGAGGGAGAACCCGAAGGGTGAAAGGGCTGGGTTCAGAGATGGACCTAAGGGCAAAAGGGCCGAGTCATTAGGCACAATGCAAGCTTGCAACTCGGCGAACTCGTCCACGCCTTTCCGAACTTAGACTAGAATCGAAGTCTCTTTCTTCTTGAACGACTCGTGCAAAGTCTTCTGGACTCCACCTTTTCCTTTCTTGAACGCCGATTTGGACCGACCCGAGTTTCCGATTCGAAGCTCCTCGACTATGTCTCCGGTCTGGAGAAAATCGCCAGTCCACTCGTCAGCGGTGGAAGTACCATTAAGGCACTCGATGGAGAGGACCGTCAAAGAAAAAGAAATAAGAGAAAGCCAAGAGAGGAGTTTGACCTGAGAGGGAGAGGGAGAGAGAGATCTAGGAAAATGAAAAATGAGTTTGGCACTGTGTTTGAGTTTAGTGTTTATTGATAATTTTGTGTTTGGTTGACAAGAAAATTTAAGAATAATTGAGAAAGTTACTACAAGTTTTTTTTTTCTTAATCTTTAAATCATAATTCATGTGAATTTTGATTTTTAATTCTGTTTTGATTTTTTTTATTTAGTTAAAATTAATAAATTAATTTTTTTAATTTATATGTTGATGTGTCAGTGCTACAATGAATTATTATTATTATTTTATTGATCCGTCAGTTTTCCCGTTAGTTTGGTGACGGAATGGTGCTTCAAGGAATGAAATGTCCCGCGTTAATTGGTGTAGGGACTAAAAGTGGTAAAAAGAAAATGTAGGAACTAAAATGGAAAAAAATCAAAATGTAGGGACTAAAAGTGCATTTACGCCTTACATAATTTAAGTGATGAACCATATTTACTAGAAATGCACATCTATAAGTAGATATGCCTTTAAAAAAAATTATAAGAAGACATGTATGAGTTATTGTAAATTAAGATTTTATTGACACAGGTACCACAACTTAACAGCCAAATTTCATCTGAGAGAGATAGGGTAAAAAATTAATAACTAAGTTTTTTCAAAATGATTAAATTGCACTTTTTTTTTTTTTTTTTTTGTGCTGAATAAAGTGATTAGATTGAGAGAGACAAAGTAAAAAAATTAACAACCAATTTTTTTCAAAGTGATTAAATTTCACTTTTTTTTTTTGGTTGAATAAAGTGATTAGATTGCACTTATACGATTTGTACCACCTGCTGTTACAAACTCATGGGTAGAAATTACCCTTGAAAACCGGCTTGTAAGGGAAGGGTACTCAAGAGCTTATAAACACATGTTTAAGTTTATATTTAAGTAATGTGGGACATTAGGATCATAACATATGACCACGCAATCCACAATCGACATCCATGACAGCTCACACTAGCAACACTAACCCGATGGTATCCTTTTCTCTTTTGATGACTCCACTCACCTATCAGTTATTTTAATCTAGCTTTTAGGTCGTCTTCTCCGGGATTCAACTACAAAGCCACAACTTATTTGATCCCATATTCAATAAGTTACGTCCAATTACTCGAAACTATAGTTGGCTCTGATACCAAATGTTACAAACTTATGGTAGAACTCACTCTTAAAAACTGGCTTGCAATGAGAGGGTGTTTAAAATCTTATAAACACATGTTTAAACTTATATTTAAGTAATGTGGAACACTAGAATCATAACACCCTCTTCAATTTAAGATATTTTCATTTCAGGTGTTTAAAATTTTAACTTTATACATAATATTTGATATCTTTTTTCAATTTAACCTTTCTATCTAATTTCATAATTAATTGATGCAGCTATTAAATGAAAGATAAGAGTTAAAAAAATAATTAAAAAAAAAAAAGTGAAGAAGATAATTTGGTTTGACATGATGTTTATTTTTATTTTTCTGAATATTTTTAATTTTTTTTTCATATAAAAAGGACTGAACAATGTATACAATAAATTTCAATAAATGTTTGCCTCCCTCAGAGTTTCAGAACCTCACTTATTGATTGGAAAGAGGATGCAATTTGCACGGCCCCTAATTATGCGAGCCAGGTGAGTGGGGTAGTATTATCACCTTATCTATCCATCATCATCATCGATCATCATAATATATAATACCAAAATATTCTTACACGCGTGGAGAGTGGGAATTATGGGAAAGTATCACTCTAACCAGCTTGCATTGATGTTAGGCTTCAACAAGAAAGAAGAAAAAAAGGGGGTTAAATCACAACCAGACTGACCTCTGTCTTTCTCTGCTTGCTGTTTCTGTTACTATTGCCAGAGTCTCTTGCCTCCCCTTCTCTCATGTAATATGTATATGTGACATGACAGTCCGATTCAGACATATTTATTGTTTTTATAAAAAGCTAGGGAAAGTTAAATCATTCATCTATCTTTTAGACATGACCCACTCACAAAGAGCCACCACATACATCCAAATTACCAACTACATGATTTGACGTTTCAGATTCTGTACTCTCAACCCTTTTCCCAGCAAACAATGAAACGAGAAAGAAAAAAGGAAAAAAAAAAAAAAAACCCCATTACATAACAAATGGAACCGTATCTCTTTCTCTCTCTGGGTATCATTTCACACCCATTTTTACTATACCAAGTTGATTCCTGCTAGCTAGCAAAACACAATTGGGTTTTTTGTTGCCACATATCACAGTTCTGTCCACTTTATCATATGCTTTTGCTTTGGGTATATATATACAACAAAAGGTAACTGTACAAGTGGTGGTGATATACCATGCACGACTTACCAGTCAACCTGCAAATGAATCACACACACACTTACTTTACTTCAAATCAACGGAACAAAATGCTCACAACCATCACCCACTGTGTCACTAGGTTTTCACCTCGTCAGCATGACAAAAGCAATATGCATTGGTTTGTGGGTCTTGTTAGTTGTTAGGCAATTGGAACTGTAAAAAAAAGTTCTGCCTCAAGAAAAAGAAAGAGAGAGAGAGAGAGAGAGAGAAATGAAGTAAGTAAAACTAAAAGCGTTACTGACTTAGCTATTAGTTATGCAAAGTTGCTTGAGATGCACTTGTTTGATAATTTGAGACTTGAAAAAGACAACTAGTATAATCAATTAAAGTGTTAATGACCCATTAATGATTAATTAAGAGTTTGCGGCTATTATATTGTATAGTTTAACTATTATTTTTCCTTTGGTAAGAGAGTGATTGACGTTTTACACAACAACCGACTGTTTTGGTTGGGTAGAACCTAGGTTTTCATCTTAAACTACAGCTTTTTTTTTCATTTTGTTTTTGTTTTTACTCTCTATATTTTACTTTATACTAACTTTTGAAAAAGCAGATTGATTCAACAAGGTATTGCACTAGTCAACAATCTGTGAATTGTGATGGATATATGTAGATGGCTTTCAAAGAATATTTGTTTGGTTTGGTTGGCCAACCTGAGCCTTAATAAAAGTTGTTTTCGTAAATCCCAAGGTTGCGTCGTCCATGTCTGTCACTCTGCATGCTTCTCGTGCCCTCAAATTCGGTGTTTAATTTCACTATCATTTAGTTATCTATCTTTCTTTTTTTATCATATTCATATATATACTATAAAATATTTTATCTCTGCTATCGATCAGTGAACGTGACAGGTGAGTGAACACATGCAATGCAAGAACTTTATCTATCATCCCCTTCATATTGCTTCACAAAGCTTCCGAGTATTGGACGGGACATGAGCTAGACACGTGGCGTTTTTGGACACGTCCCTTGTCTGTATACTGCGTAATACACAGTAGCACTAATGTTGCATTCTCTCTCTCTCTCTCTCTCACTTTGAGGACCACGTAACCCTATGTGTTTGTTTTTTTTTTTTTTTTTAGAAGTATGTGTTTGTTCCATGATCCATAGAGTTATGGCTTAATTCTTAACACATTTTGAAATGTGGGTTTTGTTATTACCACCATTTTAGCTTTTGAGGACCACGTAACCCTATGTGTTTGTTTTTTTTTTTGGGAGAAGTATGTGTTTGTTCCATGATCCATAGAGCTATGGCTTAAATCTTAACACATTTTGAAATGTGGGTTTTGTTATTATCGCCATTTTAGCTAGAAGAGAGAGAGAGAGAGAGAGAGAATTGTGTTGGTAAAAAAACAAGCGCACATTCTTCGATGAGATATATAATGTATGCTTAAAAGATATGAAGTACAAAGATAATAAATGCAATCACAAGAATAGCAGTCATCATTTCCAAACAGTTAGAAATGGAAAGCACACGATAATAAAGATGGTGGAGGTTCAAATAGGGGCATCCTGTTTGGTTAGGAGACTTTCATCAACCTCATAATAATTTCAGTAGTTACATAGCACAGAGGAACTAGCATGCTACTCACAGGGTACCATTCGGCTTTAGTAGAATCCATTAGACTTTTGACTTCCCTGATCTGTTCCGGCTAATGCCTGGTCCAACTTTCCCTGCTTGTTATTGCCATCCAGCTTTAGCCCAAAGTGAATGTGAGGAAAATGTGCCCACTGCAAAGAATACATTAAAGTTTTTAGCATCTTTAACATCATATTATATATATATATATATATATATGGATCCGGTTAATGTATGTTCTAAGGTATCTATTTTTGAAAAAAATTTCTCGAAAATTGAAAAAGTTGTCAATACTTTTTTGATTTCCAAAATTTTTTTTCCAAAAATGAAAATTATTGTGTGCCCTTAGGGTACACGTTAGTAAAATCCTATATATATATATATATATATTGCATTTTTATCAGTCATCACATTAGGAGTTGCTTGACTATGTTAAGTTTAAGTGAAGTCCAACCTGTAATATTTTTAACATTTTAAATGGGATCTAGAACAGAGACAAAGTTCAAAATCAAAACTAATTTTGATAGAACAAACTAAGTGTGGTATATGCCAATGCAAATGATAAATATAGAGTAGTGACAAGTGACAACATTGGTAATGATTTGAAGAAAAAAAAGATACATGAAATTTACAAAAAGCAAAGTAAATTTCGTCAAGCAATCATATTCATATGGCTAGTTTCTCTTTGTCTTGGTCTTGCTAAGAATATTCATTGCGTATTCAACAAGAAGATGCACTTAAGAACATCTTAAAGCAAGTGAAGTACTGGCAAAAGGTTTATTTACTCATGCTATTAGTCCCTCTATGAAAACAAATGCCATACAATAAATCATTTGGCACTGCCTTCATTGTATTCGACTTGATCATCATGTCTACAAATCAATGGGTATGATCCAATTTTACCAACTTTGGTTAAAATTAGTACCAGTGACATCATGAGGGATCATACCCATTAATTGTTAAACAAATGTACCCTTCTAATGTACAATGTAGTCAAACGATCATAAGAGGTGCAGGTAAACCTAAAACACAAGCTTACTTTTATTAATGCATTGAACAACATCATATGAGCATTAAATCTAACATAAACCTTTTGTCCCCCCTAATTTCTCACATAATTTGAACTGTTGACCTCACACGTAGGTAATTTTTTTAAGTTTTAACCCCCAGATGTGATTTAGCCAACAAGCAAAATGGCAAGAGAAGCAAAGCTTGTCCCATCACTGTGTATATATATGATTAAGAAAAGCAACTTGGATTCTTCTATATTTCGTGATTTAAGATTTTTTTTTCTTCACTCGTGTACAAAGTGTTCCGTCATTTAAAACGGAACATTAGATACACATTTAAATTTATAATATTTAATCTAAGCATTAAATTGATTCAATTTTGATAATTTTCCTTGATAAAGTTTAAGAGAAATTCTATGTACAATATTGTGCTGCATCATCCGGATATCTTATTTTTCCAAATTCCAAGTAAATAGAAACATTGAGATTATGCGAATTCCAAGTAGAGTTACTCGCTAGCTCTACGAGCTATGCGAGTTCAATGGATTGTCATGTGATATTTATTAAAGAAGACTTCATGTTAATAAACATTATACTATAGGTTATCAATATTTAGTGATCTTGGTGCAGCAGGTCCTTAAATTTGTGTAAAGGGGTTATTTATTTTTAGGTAAATTACCCCCCCCCCCACAAAAAAGCTATCTTTTTATTTTATTTTAGCAAAAAAAAATAAATGAAAATCTATCACCCAATTTATTATGCACTTCTTAAACCTTAAAACTAAAAAATTAACCAAAAATTAACTTTATTTGAAAATGAAAATAATCTCCGATCGTTATTAATTTCTATTAAACTAAAGATAAATTTATTAAAACTATCACCCAATTTACCATGCACTTCTTAAACCTTAAAACTAAACAATTAACAAAAAATTAACTTTATTTGAAAATGAAAATAACCTCCAATCGTTATTAATTTCTATTAAACTAAAGATAAACTTATTAAAGAGCCCTAACTTCAGTCTTAAACACTCTAATTCACATAAACAACCTAAACATTCAAAATTGGAAATCCCTCTGATGTAAAATAATTTAATTTCATATAAATCAATAACGAAGGGAGGTTATTTGCAATTTTTGGGTAATGTTAGCGGGTTGATTACTTAGTTTTAAAGTTTAGGGAAATATTGTAAATTAAGTGATATTTTGAGATGGTCTTTACCCCTATTTAAAAAGATCAGGACATCGAAACCTATGATATGGTAGAATTTAATGCAATATGCAAAAAGTAATATTCAAAAATACCACTACACCATCCCCCCCACCCTACCCCCTAGTACATGATCCAAGAAAATCTAATACCCATACAATCAATATAATACCAAACTCTAGTAAAAGCACGTGATTAGATAACTAAAAAACACTTATCAGTATTTTTATAAAATTAAAAATTAAAAAATTGGTTTACCTCCGGTACTTTTTAAAAATGAATCTTTTTTTTTTTTTAATGAGAGACTGTCACATCATCCACTAACTAAATAAAATGTGGAAATTAAAACTTATTATCATTTGCCATTGTATATTTAAAACAAAAGAACATGTCCAGTTAAAAAAGTATTGAAGGTAAACCAAACCAAAAAAATAAAATGTGATGTAAGTGTATATCTATTAACTCATCACCCATGAATTCATTATTTTTCTACTCTTCCCGTATTGATGATTTCTAAATTTTATAATAATAAAAAAATTAAACAAACAAAAAAATGCTGTGAGAGAGAGAGAGAGAGAGAGAGAGAGAGGCAATATTGATATTGAAGAGCAACTCGGCCTTAAATAAAGGCAAGGTCATCGATTGGAAGATTTTGTAGGGAGAAGAGTGATGGGACTTGTTGAGGTCGTCGATGACAAGGGGTATGGCCACAAGGTTGGCTCGACTTCTTGAGCTTGTTTGCATTAGTGTCTCTTTGTTGATGGCTGAGAATCCAAGAGAGAGATGAGCAGGAAAAGAAATAGTAGAAGAGAGAAAGGGGGATTAAGGGGAAGGGGGGGGGGGTTCATGTTGAAAGGGCAAAGTACTTTATGATTCGAATGGGTTAGGTTTACGTTGTGAAAAATATATGAGCCGTTTGGTAACCTTGTTCTAGCAATGTTGTTTGTATTTTTTTTGAAATACGTATGGGTGAAAAAGTGTGTGGAAATGCATGTAATGTAGTTTAAAAACTGAAATCATGTTGTTAAACTACTCTACCAAACGAGGCCTATAACTAGAAGGCCACAACCGACCACTCACTCACTCGAAACCTAACCATTCAAGTTGAGCCAGATTAGCAAGTTGTCGATCATCTATAGTGGTGCCAATGATATGTGTTGTTTTATCAATGAATTCTTGCAAATTGCTCCCAATGGGTGTAATACCACCATAATGAAATTCAAGGGTTGTTGGCCTTTTTTCATTGGAGTGAATTTTATAGATTAATCCTACATAAGTGATGTCAGGTACATAGCATTCTTGTTTTATGAAGTTTAGAAGAGGTGATTGATAAACAGTCTTACCTCATTGTTTTAGATAGTAATTAATCCTACGATAATGATATTTGTAATATACTTCCAACTTATGATAAAAGAACCCTAGAATTAATAAAAAGGTTGAATATTGCATTGCTAGAATTGGTGTTAAGGGAAAAAAAAAATGAAAAGAAGAAGAAGAAGACAGAATTAATATAAGTTTTCCATTAATATGACTGCCTAAGGTAGCGGAACTTATATAGGTCATAATATAACAATGATGGACCACCCCTCTGCCCTCAATTTATTAATTCTTGTAGTGTGAGTGTGACCTTTAGAGTTTGATACATACATTATTTACAGTCATTATGACATCTATGAAGCTAGGTTGTTTGGCTATTCCGTATGAGTTCACTGATATAACTTAAAACCACCGGCATTCATTATAGTTTACTACTTAATTTGTTTACCCTAAAGACAGAAATAGTAAGTACCTAAAAATGTGGTAGAATATTGCTTAACTTACAAGATTGTACTTGCTAGCTAGAGCAACAAAAGGTCAAGATAAGAATTTCTTTAAATACATAATGGCCTCTTTTTCACCATGGTATAAGGCTTTAGATAGAACTATAAGGCTGGAAAAAGAGAGAAAGACAAAAAGGAAAAAACTATAGAGCCCGACATATAATAGATCTGTTTGCCTAGGCTTATAAGTGGACTTGTTTTTTAAGATAGCTTTTGAACAGTTTTTTGAAGCTTCATTTTTCTTTGTTAGGCACAGTGTATGTACCTTTACCTAAATTATTCTTTAAGTCAAATAAACGAATAGATTTAAACTATCCCAAGTGAACATTGAGATGGTTAAGGTTTTGAGAGTGGATTTGTATTTCATTTTGTCAGGCAGCAAGTAAATTAGAGCGATCTAAATGGTTTTTATTCACCACTCACATTCTTTGCAGCTGTACTAAAAGCTTCCCTGTGGCTGATATCAGGATTACTAGCCTTAATCCTTTGAATTTCCTCCCTGCAAAGTGCAACAAATAAGTTACATGCAAACTCAAGGTATATGCATGTTACTAATCTCTCAATTTCAAGACCAAATCCAATTCCTACCATCACTCATAATCAAGTTAGTCTGAGAGAGAGACAGAGAGTAAAAACCATTTTACTTACTTAATAAACCTGTTATATGCTGAAGGAACCCGTTGTCTCTTCTCTGGGGCTGTGATGTACAAAAAAATTTAAAACACAATTTAGATTGCTTTTATCAATTGTAAGTACAATGCTTTGAATACAATTATAGGCATGGGAATTTGTTGCATAATGAACACGTGTATGATTAGTTTTATTAAGCATTGAATATTGACTGACTATAATCTTAGATATACTGGGAAGCAGTCCAAAATTTCATGGTCTCTTAACATTCCATCTGTTAACCTATGCTGTGGTCCATTGCTCCTTTGTTTTTTAGGCACCTAGTGCAACTTCTCAATCACGCTCCATCTGTTAACACATGCTGTGTCCTGGTGTATTATTGAATCTGAATTAAATTCGCATAGTCTAGACCTCTAAAGGTAGCCTATTTATTAGAGTTCTTCGGGAAAACAAAATTGGAACTGTATAAGACAATGAAGGTTCTTAGGCTACCTCTGCTATGAATTAATGATGAGTCAAATTAGTTAGGTAAAGTCACCATCTTTGGAGGGTCTGTGGATGAGTAGAGACTAAAATCATGTGCTTAATTTGGGCACTTAGAGATTTGCAAAACTATTAAACTTATAATATATGACCCATGGCCTCGATGATGAAGTGGTTCTGCCTGCTTATGTACTTTTGCCAGTTGGGTAGAGACACTGTGTACAAAGCTTTTGTGGCCATCATTAATTAAGCCTAAGAAGTTGGTTACACATTTAAACTTTATTGTATTATACTACTTATAGTATGTTCCTACAAATATGTTTCATACCTATGAATGTCTATATATGTATACACATTAGTACGTAGTTCATAAAAAAAATGTATACACATTAGTATAAACTAATTAATGAATATATATAGAGAGAGAGAGAGAGAGAGAGAGAGAAACTTACGGCGAATGGGGGCCATTCTGGGTTGTTCATGCTCTACAGTCTCAAATGCAGAAAACTTATTGCATTTGGAAGATGACCCACAGTCATCAGAGCTTATGTGCTGCTTCTGCTCCAACAAGAGAAATAATTAGACCACCATATTTACACTAGCAAAATCTTTCCCCTTATTGTTTGCTTAGGGAGAGCTTTGACTATGATTTTTTTAGTCAAAATTACAACTTAGCTTGATCGGAATCTTGGAGCATTTTAAAGTACTAAGTTATATACAAAAGGAAATTAAGTCCTTTCTTAGACTAACTAGCAAATTAAGTACTAAAAACATTCTAATATTTTGGCAGAGAGAATAAAATATAGTCACCCATAGCAATCTCCAAGAGAAGCTCTAACTCAACTGGCACATTCTCTTTTAAGTAGAGGGTGAGATCATAGTTTTCAAGACCCGTTGAGTGACTCAACAATAAAAAAACAATTTCCAAGAAAAACGATTCCAAAGGATTTTGATAACATATATACCTGGGGATCTTGCGGAGGAGCTGCTTGAACCGTAGCTCCCATGTTAACTGACAGCAAATTAGCACAATGTCCGCATCTTACAGTCACCATGTTGAACAAACTGTTGCATGGTACACTAACCTGCCAATACCCATTTTGCAAAACAAAAACAAAAAATCATTTCTGAGATAAAAAACCATGTTTTGGAACTTTTGTCTTGTGTAACTTTGAAGCCCCCAGCTGGCTCTCACTATCTCTCTTTCTCTTTCTCACACACACACACATCCAAAGTATATGGAACCCAAAATGTTCTACAAACAGAAGTACACACCATCACACCGTATTAAACCCTAACCCAAAACCTAAAGCATTACACCAATAAGTCAAGAATGTGGAGCCTCAGCCATTTATGACATATAAAGCTCCCAAGATTTTTAAAAAAAAAATGAACAAGCAGTAAAGAAATTCTTACAGATCAACAACTAGCTAAACCGCACCTTCTAGTCTATGAATCTAGAAGGAAATGTTAAAAAATATAGAAGAAGAAGAAGAGGAGGAGGAGGAGGAGGAGGGATGGATATGCATAAATTTCAGCAACTTGATTATATATCACTTTCATTCATCTTTTAATAATATTTTTTTTCTGGGCAAGAAAAATGTTTTGAATTCACTCTGCAAAGAGGGCAGCCACAGCGCTAATTAGCATTGACCTCTAGAACTAACAGGCCTCACATGGGTGATAACTATAAGGACTTCTTGCCCTTCATTCATTTTAAAGTCTCAGACTTTCTCTCTCTCTCTTTTCCTTTCGGTGCGTCTCCTGACTTTTCTGCTCACTGACACCCGCAAGCAAGATTATGAAAAATAGAAAATATAACTTTTCTACTAAAAAAAAACAAAAACAAAAACAAAATTTACAGAGAGAGGTAGATGAAAACGACGTGACTGGAACGAAAACCATAAAGGCCATCAACCATTAACCCACATCATCATGAAACAGACTAATTTACTGCTCTTTACAGTGTTTAAGAAATATCACAGTTTTTTTTCCTTTTATTTTTCAAAAAGAGAGAGAGATATACATTACATAGGAGAGAGATGCATAAAAGGGGTGGTTTGAAAGAGGCATCCTATGATGAAAGAGAAAAGCATTTGCTATGGCTATGATTTTCTTTGACAGTTCTATCTCTCTCCACAAAATTCTTGTAGAAAAGAAAGCAAAGTACTCATTTTTCACCAGAAGCAAAATGCGAACATGAATCTATGCGAAAACTTTGATATCTTTGATCATAATAATGCTTCGCTGGCGTTGTATAGGTGGGAACAGAAGCACCCACCTCCAGGAGATAGCATACCAGAGAGAGAGAGAGAGAGAGAGAGAGAGAGATCATACAATGAATGAAGTAGTGCATCACGAGAAACAGTGATAAAAGCTGGGTAATTACTATCCTAGAAACAGTAATTGACTACTCTTTCATTGTAGAGTAGCATGAAACTGTGTTGAGGTCTGCAAAGCTAATTCAAAGCCTCCGCCTTGACTTTTACCGTGACTTTGGAATTGGGAAGAAGATAACCCTAATAGCCTAATATCAACCTAGCTCTTAAAGTTGATATATATCTTCGTATATCTAGCTGCAACCCTAGTTGGTCATAGCTTCAAAATGCTTTATATTTGAAGATGATAGGGATCGCTTTCTTTAGCTGGCAGCAATCGCTTGTCACTGTTGAATTTTTTTTTTTTCTTTCACTACCAAACTTTGTGTTGCAGGAGTGCGAGGTCTAGAACTAGAAGATCATCAAAAAATTTTCATAGTACCTGAACTGTAAATTGCGTTTCTTCATCTACTCTGGGCTTAACATCCCAACTCATATCTAAGCCCGGTCTCAACCGTACATGAATTTCTCCTTGTTTGCAATGGAATCTTGATGCATATATGGAAGCTTTGAGGGAAAACCCAGTTCAAATTTCTCATAAAATATAACACATGAGACAAGAATCTTTGGTTAATTCCATGTAAATCAAGAAACCCACGAAAGATTTTCAATTGGGATGGAAAATTTTTACTAAAAATGGAAACTTTTAAAAGCTTAGGATACAATGTAAAAACTACAAAAGCACATCTTGCATCTAAATTCTTGCAAGTTGTTCTAAGCTGGGTTTGGATTTTATAGCTAATATAGCTAGTCAGCTAGGCAGCCCAAAAAAAAAAAAGCATTTTGATGATAATCATAAATCGAGCTAATCAGAGAGCTCGGTTTGGTGGATTCAGTAGTGGGAAAAGAAAGCTAGTTTGGGAAGGATTAGAAAATAGAAAGAAACATAAAGAAAGAGAGAGAATTGAGGGCTGTACCGCTAAAATGGTGTTGCAGAAGTTGCAGTGAACATAACAAACACGTTCGGAGGATGCCATCATGTCCAGTGACATAGTTTTTGAGCTCAAATTGTGAATTATATAGCTGGATCAAGGAGAATTCTTTAGTTCTTCTATAAAGAGAGAAAGAAGAAAGGTGAACAAGTATATAGGAGGAGGATTGTGATCAATCAATAAGATGGAATGGGAACAAAGACAAAGAGAAGAAAATGTTTTTTTTTTTTTAATATTTTGGAGAGAGAGAGAGAGAGAGAGAGAGAGAGAGAGAGGTGTACAAAAATCTCAATGGTAAGGATATGAGATGACTAGTCTGGTCGGGAAAAACAAGTGAAGTGGAACTGTAGGAGTGGGGATAGTGGTTTTTTTTTTTTTGTAATGTGAAGAAAAGATGGTTTATGGGAAAGGTGGATTGTGGATTTATGGGAGAGAGAGAGAGAGAGAGAAGAGAGAGAGAGAGAGAGAGTGGGGAAGGGTGTGTGGGGGTATGTGTGTGTTATGATTGAGAGAATGAGTGGGTGGGAGTGACCCATCTCTAACCATCCTGGCTTTCTGTAGCGGACGAGGGGGGCGAGTTATTAATTCTTGGAATGTTTAGAGATTATCACAGAAGTAAAAAGAAATTTCTGGGAATCTGAGTCGTGCTTAATTAGAGCTTAAGTTAAATAATAGTGGGTTAATCCCATGTTGGAAAATAAGTGTAAGTAAAAGAGGTTTAAAGTCTGTACTCTGTATCTAAGAGTTAGGCCTTTTTAGATATACACTAATGTAAGTTTCTTTAAAAAACTTTCTTCCCATTAGGTCTTTTTAGATATACACCACTGTAAGTTTCTTTAAAAAACATTTTCTCATTTCCCGTGTGTGTGTTTAAAATACTTAGTATTCGCTTTAGTTTTTACTAACAGGCGCATAGTTTTGTAGTTGAATTGACACTTTTTATGTATAGATTGCTTCTTTGTTTAGGGGGAAAGAATTCAAACTGTATAGTTAGTAGCACATTATAATTATCTCAAAAAAAATTCTCTTAGGATATATATTAATAAACTAATTTAGAAAACATTTTATAAGAAAATTAAAAAAAAATAACTAATTTTTTTGACAATTTTTTCAATTTTTCATAAAAGATTTTTTAACATTGATAATTAATGTATGTCCTAACAGGACATATTAATTTTTACTACTAATTTTATTATCAAACATTTACTTATTTAAAAATTTACTGATCAATAATCTGATAAATAAATAATTTTTTTTTTGTTTAAAAATTACTCATCAATTTGTAAAATTTACTAACATCATTCATTTTTTTATCAACGGAGTTGGTTTATTATATTTTTATTTTGTTGTACTTTTACCATATTCCTTGACATTTTTCTAGCAAGTTATTCTATGGACACACACTCTTGCACATATTTAACACAATTTGCACATTTTTTTAATGTGTGATTTGATTAGACCACTTACACATAAGAATTACCACAAGTATTTCTGAAAATTAATTCAATTATTACTTGACATGTGTACTAGTTATAGTAAAATGTGTGCAAAAATATATCTCAAGAATTTTTATTTTGGGTTAAATTTGTTGCATACAAATTATTTTACATACCTTAAAAAAATAACTGAAATTTTAATCTGGGGATGTGTAATAAACACTGCTATTTTGTTTTCTAGCTTCCATTTTCAACTTCAGGCTAGACATCTTACCAGAAGGACTGTCCAGAGTTCCAAATACCTATCATGTTGGCGAACCAAGCTGTCTTAGAATTATTAATCTCAATCAATCTAGTCAATTACCAACTGTATGCATTTCGGTCTCAAAAGTTGTCAAAAACCTACATTGTCAAAAAAAAAAAAAAGGTTGTCAAAAACCTACATTTTCAGTGAATACAGCAAAAAATTTTGAAACTACATCAAGTCAAAACATATTGGTTATCAAAAAAAAAAAAAAAGCCGACCTTTTCTTTTCCTTGTAATGAAAGTCATTCTATTATTATAATTATTTATTTGATTAAAACTAGCCACTGATCATGACTTCTTTGAAGTCCTTTCAAAAGAACATTACTTTTGTCTATTTGTAACAAGCTAATATTCTCAGCACGAATTCCTAGTTATTGATAGGCCTGACTGGGAATCAAAACTCAAAACAGAATAAGTTCTAAGTAAGAGACATGCTATGCTACTACACAACTTGAAGAAAATGAGTATAAATGGTAAGTTTAAAAGTGGCCCAATTTCATGCTAAGAAAGAAAAAATAAAATTATATTGAAGTGGGAGAGGGGATTTGAATCCAATTTCTTATCTTGGGGAGAATTGAATAATGCCATCGACAAGGTTCTTGGCTTTTTTTTATGCTCACATTTATTTGATTATATGCCAATCTTTATAATCCCCCAAAAAAAAAAAATGTCAATCGTTATTTTATAGATATATATATAGAGAGAGAGTTGGGTTCAAGTTACACCTAGTGTAACTCTATTAATATTACACCACTTAATAAATTGTTATTGAATTCATATTTTGAAAATCTTACCACTGAATTACATGTTTTATATGTTTTTAATATGCATGCCAATTTTTATGCCAATAAGATGCTATTTACTATTCAATTCATAAACTCATATTTTATGCAATATTGTAAACTACAAAAACTTGAATTTAAACAATTAATCGATGACATGGCTATTGATCTTTGAAACTTTGCAAATATGGAAAATATACAAAGATAATGTAATCCAACGGTTGATTTTTCAAAATTCATATTCAATTAAAAAATAATGAGTGGTGTAACATTGTTTAGAGTTATATCTAGTGTAACTTGAACCCAACCCATATATATATATATATATATCATCTTTACCTCAAAAAAATACTATATATTGCCAGTGGTTACCTTATTGTAATACTTAGCAAATTAAACCATATTTAAGCACCCAATTTTATTTATATTTTTTCACTCAATTTTTTAGAGAGTTTCAACATATGACGTCTGTAAGGACTCAATTTGTAACGATCCCAAATTTCAAATTTGTATTGGGTTCAAACGTTAAAGGCCCAAACAATAAATTTGTAGAGCATGGATGTCAAAGAACTAAATTAATTCCAAAAGAAAAACAATTACACTTCACGTTTATAGATGGATTAACACCAATATAATGATCAATTTCTCCTTGAAACAAGTTAAGTTCTTTATTTCGTAAGGTTTTCTTCTAAATACTACTCGTTTAGAAGTTCTGATCCCCTTTTCTCAATGCATTCTTCCATGTTATATACTGCCCTCTTGGTGTCATCTTCACCACACACGTGTAGGTTGGGTTCAGGGGATCCCTTCCTATCCCATCCAACACCTTCTGAAACCTCCAACCAGCAGCTGTAAGGCTGCTTCATCACTGCTCAGGCATCACCTCCACATTAATGCGGCCAGAGAGTTGGTTGAAAGGCAATTAATGCGGAGACAGCTGTTGTTAAAGATATTTGTTTACCTTTTCTTTCTTACCATTGGTCCCATGTCCCACCTTTAGTGGTAATGTAGCTCTGAAGTGTGTTTGTAACAATATGGCGTTCAGGTCATCCTCGGACACATATTGCCAAGAAGGATTTTGTCCTCGGACGAATATTGAACTCACCTCACATGATATCTACTCTTCTTTTCATTTGGTTACCCTTATAACCTGATATGGGCCTCCTTGGACAGTTTTGTGTTCTCGGATGGGCCACAGGCCCAGTTAACACGGTTTTAATAATTATTGATTAACCGGCCCCCACAATAGCCCCTCAAAATCTTGCTTTTCGACTCCTCGGGAGAAAAGATTGATTTTGATGCCACAAGCCCATACCCTTTTATGTTTTGGGCATGCTCCTGACGCTTCAGCATCCCGAGCGTGGCAGCATTAAATTTTGGTGACGCCCTTGTCTCCCACGTTCAACGGTAAGATGTAAATTGAACAGTAGGGGGTCTATCTCGTTTCGCGAGCGGGAACTTTCCCGCTCATAACATTTACACGACTATAAAGGAATTCTCAAATCAATTCTTTTTCTTACCTTCAGCGATCACACAATTCTAGAGCTCATACACTGAACCTATCTTTATCCTTTTTCATCGTTTTTCTGGCATCTACAAATACTAAAATCTTGTCCGAGGACCCTCTTTCAAACCTGTAAGTTTTTTTTAAAACCTTTACCACTTTCATCTTAAACTCGTTAATTTCTCTACTAAATCCTTTAGGAAAATGGGGAAAAATGAGGGTAAGTTTCGATGTCTTGTTGAGTCTGAGGAAAGTATGAGAAATTTCTGCTCTAAGTATAGAATGCTCTCAACAGTGGGTAAGAGGTACGTAGCCCAAGGGGAATGGGCCGATACTAGAAAAACAGGGGAAGTGGTTATTCCCATGATTGCCTTCATAGAAGGCGGAATGACCATCCCCATGGGTAAGATTACTAGGAGCTACCTTAGGTTCTTTAGGTTATCCCCAACTCAGTGTGCCCCAAACATGTTTAGGGTCCTGGGAAGTATAAAAGTTTTGAACGAGAGAATGGACCTAAACCTGACCCATCATGACGTGAATTGGGTGTACAACCTCCACCATTTGAAGGGGCAGAAGTATTATCTCAAGTCAAGATATCCCAAGGTGAGGCTAATTCAGTGCCTTCCCACTTCAAACAAGAATTTAAAAGAGGATTTTCTTATCTTTTCTGGGGAATGGCATGATGGTCTGCCATGCCCCACAGAGGAAGGAACACCAGGTGGGAATGCAGTCATAGATTCATAATGTTCAGTTCATACATATTTTTCCTTTTTTTTTTGTTTTGAGTCTTAGTATTCTTATCCCTAATGACGCTTCATTTCAATTCAATGATTTTGTAGATAGACATTTCACCAAGCCCAAACTTAATTTAGTCAACAAAGCAAGTTTGGATAGGGTATTGAAAGCCGAGATATACATGAACGAAGCCGACGACCAACTCCGGGCAGCCCATTTAATCCTCGGCTACACTCCCCTCTCGTTTACTTTCCAAGCGCCGAAATGTGTGATCAGAGCCCACGATCCTCAGCTTCATCGTATTAGTGTTGCCTACAAGGGGTTCATCGTTCCAGAAGGTATTCCACTTCCCAAGGATACATCCCGCACTGAGCCTTTTTTTGTGGCCACCATCTCAACAGGAGCCTCTTCATCCCAACCTGTCCTCAAAGAAGAGGAAGTAGAAGAGAAAGAGGAAGACGAAGAAGAAGAGGAAGAAGTTGTAGAACTCTTAGACTCCTCGAAAGATTTTTGGGTTTTTGATCAACCTATATGCTCCGAGGAAGATCTTGACGAGATGGGAATACAGAGGAAGCCCTAAAGAAGTTTAATGGAGTTGATTGAGAATCAGCCTGGAAAGAATGCGCCGGCAAAATCAACGCAATCCCAGATTCCTTCTCTTCCTACCAGGTCTCCTACTCTTGCTCCTCACCAACCTTCTCATCAACCTCCCCAGCTAGTCAGAACTGATGCTGCCGAGTTAAAAAGGCGCAGAGAGCAAAAGGGGAAGGATGTGGTGGATGCTGGCAAGTCCCGTCCGACCCGGGAGGAGGATGCCCAGCGAGCTACAAAGCAGCAAAAAACTAGCCACCCGGCTCAGCGAGGCCAGGAGAGGTCTAACATTCAACTTCCTGAGCCACAAGCATGGTTGCCAGCACCCATGCACGGTGGGGAGCCTCTACGAGATGATGCATCTATTAGGGACTTCAATGGTGGCTTTGGGTTTCACATGGCCTCGGCTATAGAGGAGGCTTTGTTACTCCCAAGAGACATGGCCAAAATAAAAAATGTAAGGAATAATGAACTCATCCTCAATAATAAAAGATATTTGGGAATGGTATAGTGCTAACTCTGTTCTTTTTCTTTTTGTGATCATTACTCACTGATGTGTACTTTTTACTGACTATAGCGTTAATTTCTTCCTTTTAGATTATCCAAAACACTTTTAAGCTGGATGAGATACTCAATAGCTGCTACAATCAGCTAGAGGATGAAAGGAAGAAACAGGCGATGGCTGTACAAACTTTGACAACATCCGAGCAAGACTTGGCTGCTGCGAAGAAGAAATTACTTGTTGAGGAGCAAGCTTGCAAGAGCACTGACTCAGCCTTGGAAGGCTTTCAAAAGCAAGCCGAGGACCAGGAAAAGCGCTTACGTGAAGCAAATGCAGAACTAAAAGCTACCTGGGAGCAAGTTGCAGTCCTTAAGAAGCACTTGGAGGAAACCCAAAAGCTGAGGGAGCAAGCTGAAAAGTCCAGGGAGGAAGCTGAGAGAGCAAAGGCTGAGGTTGAACAGGCAATGAATGAGGCTGAACAGAAAGGCTATGAAATCGGTGTGGCTGAGATGGAGGAGACACTAAGAGCAGAGGTGCCAATGGTGTGTCGTATCTACTGCGCCCAAACTTGGGATGAAGCCCTTAACTGAACTGAGGTTGAGGCTTCATCCAAGTTGAGGAAGCCAGAGAACGTGTTCTACCCTGAAGCAATCTACACCTCAGCTTCTCCATCCAGTCAAGCTGAAGACACTCTCTCAACCATTAATCCTAATGAGGAGGTTTTGCCTCCAAGTCTTCCTTCTCCTGGCCAACTAAAACCAGCTAAAGGGAATAATGCCCCTCCAGAATCCTCCTTGGACAAGACTGCAGTTGCTTCTGAAGCAGAGGTGGCCTCTCAGGGCTTTCAACAGGATTTGACTTCCACAGTCATGCCAGCTGGGGGAGCTACTAAGGATAAAGAGGGAGTCACTACCTCGGAGGCAGATAAATCAGCCAACCAAGCTCCAAAGCTCCAAATTAAGTTGAAAAAATAGGACTTATTTTGTAATTTGATTAGGACTTTTGTAAGGATATTTATATTTATTTGCTTATTGTTATTGCCGTTTTATCTTATTTTTGTACTTGTTCACTGTGTTATCTTAATTTGAATGGATTCATTTTGACTATCTTTTGTTTGCAAGAGAAAAAATAACTTATAAATATTAACAATTGGTGATTAAAAATGAGTGATAAACATTAATACTATGAGGTCTCAGGGAGACATTTTGGATATATACACATTCTTTTTAATCAATTGAAAATTTAGGGAATGTTCAAAAGTTGGATAAAGTTGGGTTTACAGTACTTCAATTGTACATTAGATGATGTTCATAGGCTTCTGTTTAATACTCCAGTAGATGTCATAGGGCATTAATTTTCACTAAATTTGTGGTCCAAGGACCTGACATAACTTAGTTTCTGTTTAATACTTCAATAAATATCATAGGGTATTAATTTCCACTAAGTTTGTGGTCCGAGGACCTGACATAACTTAGTTTTTGTTTAATACTTCAGTAAATATCATAGGGTATTAATTTCCACTAAGTTTATGGCCCGAGGACCTGACATAACTTAGTTTCTGTTTAATACTTCACAAGATGCCATAGGGCATTAATTTTCACTAAGTTTGTGGTCCAAGGACCTGACATAACTTAATTTCTATTTAATACTTCAATAGATATCATAGGGCATTAATCTCCACTAAGTTTGTCGTCCGAGGACCTGACATAACTTAGTTTTTGTTTAATACTTCAATAGATGTCATAGGGTATTAATTTCCACTAAATTTGTGGTCCGAGGACCTGACATAACTTAATTTTTGTTTAACACTTCAATAGATGTCATAGGGCATTAATTTCAACTAAGTTTGTGGTCTGAAAACCTGACATAACTTAGTTTCTGTTTAATACTTCAATAGATGTCATATGGCATTAATTTTCACTAAGTTTGTGGTCCGAGGACCTGACATAACTTAGTTTCTGTTTAATACTTCAATAGATGTCATAGGGCATTAATTTCCACTAAATTTATGGTCCGAGGACCTGACATAACTTAGTTTCTGTTTAATACTTCAATAGATGTCATAGGGCATTAATTTTCACTAAATTTGTGGTCCGAGAACCTGACATAACTTAGTTTCTGTTTAATACTTTAATAGATGTCATAGGGTGTGGAAACACAAGATGCATGATCAGCATAAATTAAAGGAAAAACCCAAACTAGACTACTTTTATTAATAATAATACCTCTTGAGATTATTTACATTCCAATGATGGAGTACAGCTTTTTCATCTAGGTCTTCCAGATAATAGGCTCTTATTCCGGCTACTGAAGTAATCTGATAAGACCCTTCCCAATTAGGCCCCAATTTTCCCCAAGCTGGATTCTTGGTGGTTCCCAGAACTTTCCTCAACACCAGATCTCCTACGGCTAACGGTCTCAGCTTCACATTAATATCATAGCCTTACTTGAGTTTATGCTAGTAGTAAGCCAATTGGATCATTGCATTCTCCCTTCGCTCTTCGATCAAGTCTAAACTTTTTCCAACATCCCATCGTTACTGTCCGAGGAAAATGTACTAGTCCTTAACGTTGGGAATCCAGTTTTCAAAGGGATGACGGCCTCGGCTCCATAGGTCATGGAAAAAGGAGTTTCTCCTGTTGACCGTCGAGGCGTTGTTCGATAGGTCCAAAGAACATGTGGCAATTTCTCCACCCATTTTCCTTTTGCATCATCCAACCTCTTCTTAAGTCCACCGACTATTACTTTATTAACAGTTTCAGTTTGCCCATTCTCTTGAGGATAGGCTGAAGTGGAATATCTATTCTTTATACCTAAGTCTGAACAGTATTGTCTGAAGGCCTTACTATCAAATTGAAGGCCGTTATCCGAGACAAGAGTGCGCGGAGTTCCAAATCGCGTGACAATATTCTTTCAGATAAACCTCTTAACATCTACGTCTCTGATGTTAGCCAAAGGTTCAGTTTCGACCCATTTAGTGAAATAATTCGTGACAACCAGCAGATACTTTTTGTTTCCTAAGGTTTTAGGAAAAGGACCGACAATATCCAGTCCCCATTGAGCAAAAGGCCAAGGGCTGGACAGAGGGTTAAGAATTCCTCCAGGCTGGTGGATGTTTGGAGCGAACTTTTGACACTAGTCACATTTTCTAACATACTTCTGCGCTTCCTTCTGCATATTTAGCCACCAATATCCTTGAGTAATGGCCCGGTGTGATAGGGACCTTCCGCCTGTATGACTTCCACAAATGCCTTCATGCAGCTCCTCTAGGAGTGATTCTGACATCTCAGGATGTACACAAAGTAGGTACAGCCCAGAGAAGGACCGTTTGTATAACTTTTTGTCCTTGGATAACCAAAACCAAGTAGCTTTTCTCCGTATTTTCTCAGCATCTATTTTCTCTTCGGGCAAGATGTCACTTTCGAGGAATTTCAATATGGGATCCATCCAACTCGGCGCTAAATTGACTTGATGAACCTGACATACGTCCTTTTCTGGTGGGGTGGGGGTATACAAATCTTCGCCGATTATCACTCAAGGAAAACTTCGTGTTGAAGAGGTGGCAAGGGTTGCCAGGGAATCGGCATGGGTATTTTCACCTCAAGGGATATATGACAAGTCGAAAGATTCAAATTTCGTTTGCATGCGCCTAACTTGACAAAAATATCCCTGCATTCTTGGATCTCGGGCTTCTAGTTCTCCCTTCACTTGGCTGACTACCAATCTTGAATCCGAGAATAATTCTGCTATATTTCCACCCATTTTCTGGACCATACTCATTCCCATCAATAAAGTTTCGTATTCTGCTTCGTTGTTAGTAGCTGAAAATCCCAACCTCAAGGACTTCTCAATGATGATCTCTTCAGGGGATATCAAAACTAGCCCCAATCCTGCCCCCCGTTGGTTTGCTGCTCCGTCCACATATACCCTCCAGGAGGGATCGCCTTGTGTGGAGATCAGACCAATCGATTTTTCATCCATATCATTTTGCTTCATGTTAGCTTCTTCTGGGCACTCGGCGAACTCAGCTACCAGATCGGTAAGGACTTGGCCTTTCACAGAGGTACGAGGCATATACTTGATATCGAAAGCACCTAGGATTGTGCCCCACTTAGCAATTCTCCCAATGTAATCTGCACTTCTAAGTATGGACTTGAAAGGTAGCTGAGTTAAAATAACCATAGTATGGGCCTGAAAGTAATGTGGAAGTTTGCGTGTTGCATGGACCATCGCCAAGATGGCCTTTTCCAATGATAAGTATCTCACCTCGGCTTCATAAAGGGACTTACTTACGTAATAGACTGGTCTTTGGAAGTCGCTGTCCTCTCGTATTAAGACAAAATTAACTGCATGAGGGGCAACTGCCAGATAAGCAAACAGCACCTCATCCACCTCAAGACTAGACATGATAGGCGACCTGGACAGGTACTCCTTCAACTGCTAAAACGCCACAGTACACTCTTCGGTCCATTCAAATCCTTTCCACTTATGCAGTAGAAGGAAAAAGGGATGACACCTCTCAGCCGACCTGGAGATAAATCGGTTCAAAGTAGTAGTCATTCCAGTCAGTTTCTGCACCTCTTTTGGATTCCGAGGTGCTTGTAAATCGTTGATGGCCTTGATCTGATCCGAGTTCACTTCAAT
Source organism: Quercus lobata (assembly GCF_001633185.2). Taxonomy (NCBI): domain Eukaryota; kingdom Viridiplantae; phylum Streptophyta; class Magnoliopsida; order Fagales; family Fagaceae; genus Quercus; species Quercus lobata. The sequence continues at coordinate 19,150,216 of NC_044904.1, read as the reverse complement.
TCCTCTGTGAGTCACCATGTATCCCAAGAACCTCCCGGAGCGTACACCAAAAGAACACTTTGAAGCATTCAGGCGTAGCTTATGCTTTCTCAGTATTCCAAAGATGTTCGTGAGATCTTCCACATGCTCGGACACCACCTTACTCTTCACTACCATGTCATCAATATAGACTTCAATGTTTCTGCCCAATTGCGGTTCGAACATTTTAGTCATCATCCGTTGATAGGTAGATCCTGCATTTTTCAAACCAAATGACATCACTTTATAATGATAGTCCAATAGGGGTGACAAAAGCCGTCTTCTCTTGATCGTTCAATGCTAACGGTATTTGGTGATATCCTTGAAAGGCATCCAAAAAACTCATCCGGGGATGACCAACGGTTGCATCCACCAATTGTTCTATCTTCAGCATGGGAAAAGGATCCTTGGGACAAGCCTTATTGAGGTCCGTGAAATCCATGCACACTCGCCACTTTCCTTTCTTCTTCTTTACCACCACCGTATTGGCTAACCATTGTGGGTAAAAAACTTCTTTGATAGCCCCAGCCTGCTTGAGCTTGGCCACCTCACTTCTAACAGTTTTAGTGTGCTCTTTTGATGGTCGTCGAGGTGGTTGTCTTTTGGGAATAACGAAAGGATTCACGTTGAGTCGATGACAAATGAAATTCAAATCTACACCTGGGGCTTCATATGGGCTCCATGCAAACACATTTACATTTGCTTTGAGGAATTCCAGTAATCGCTCCTTCTCTTGCAAAGGCAGTTTAGCCCCAACGTGGAAGAATCTTTTCGAATCATCAGTAACAATTACCCTCTCCAAATCTTCACACTTTACCTCGTCGGCTGGTCCATCTAAGGGTAATGCTGGGGTTTTAATTGCTATAATCCATTATCGGCGGTAGTCGAGGTCTCTGCCTCTGGCCGATGTTATATAGCCGCTACCAGGCACTGCCGAGCTGCAACCTGGCCTCCTACTATCTCCAATACTTGGCCTCCAGATGGGTACTTCACTTTCTGATGTAGAGTAGATGAGACTTCTCCCAGGGTATGAAGCCAAGGTTTGCCCATAATAACCGTGTATGGAGAGAAAACGTCTACAACAATGAAGTCCACCTCCACCACATCCATACCGGTTTGCACGGGTATTTTGATCTGTCCTTTTGGAGCGACCATCCTTCCCTCAAAACTCACCAGAGGGGATCTGTAGGCTGCTAAGTCATCTGGCTTCAGATTTAACCCCTTGTACAAATCTGGGTACATTATATCAATAGCACTACCCTGATCAATCATCACCCTTTTGACATCGTACCCACCAATTCTCAGCATGACCACTAGAGCGTCATCATGGGGCTGTAAGGTTCCAACCTTGTCCTCATCCGAAAAGCCCAAAATCAGGGGGACGTCCACCCTGGCTCTCTTCGACGCTTGGCAATGATCCTCGGCCGAAGGTCAGAACACTGACAGTACCCTGGAAGGACAAGATCTAGTCCTCCTTGGGGCGGCAAAAATAACGTTTATCGTACCAAGGGAGAGTCTTGAAGAAGTGTCCCCACGCATTTCTGAGTCTGCCTGGCTTACCCTACCACTGGAATGATGCAAAAGTTGCTTCAATTTCCCCTCTCGGACCAACTGCTCCAAATGGTCCCATAAGTTCCTGCAATCCTCCGTCGTGTGCCCATGATCCTGATGATAGTGGCAATAAAGGTTCGGGTTGCGTCTCTTAGGCTCTCATGCCATCTCTTTTGGCCATTTAAAAAAGGGCTCATTCTTTATCTTCTCCAATACCTGCTACATCGGCTCCCGAAACACTACATTAACCACCTGGGTGTCAGCAGAACCTGATTGCCCAACGAAGTCTTTCAGAGGTCGGTTACTATTGTAACGGTCCAACCTAAAATCCCTCCTCTCCTGAGGGATTACCTTAACCTTTCCTTTTCCCTGAAATTGGTCTTCTTCTACTCTTCTGTACTTATCAATCCTATCCATCAATTGGTGTACACTGGTAACAGGTTTACTTGTTAGAGATTTTCTTAAATCATGCTCGGCTGGAAGGCCAGTTTTGAAAGTACTTATGGCCACATCATCATGCTCTCCCTCTATTTCATTAAATATTTCCCAGTATTTATCTGAATAAGTTTTGAAAGTCTCGCCTTCTCGCATAGACATAGACAACAAGGATCCCAAAGGCCGAGGAACCCTACTGCAAGTGATAAAGCGTGCGCCAAAAGCCCAGGTAAGCTTTTTGAAGGACTTAATAAAGTTGGCCCTTAAACCGTTGAACCATCTCATTGCCACCGGACCCAAATTTGATGGAAAGACCTTGCACATCAAGGCCTCATCCCTGGAGTAGATAGCCATTTTTTGGCTAAAATGGCTAACGTGTTCTACTGGGTCTGACCGGCCATCATATAGGGTGAATGTAGGCTGGTGGAATCGCCAAGGAAGAATCGCATCTTCTATATTCCTTGTGAAGGGTGATTTGGAAACTTGGCTTAACGCTTTGTTCATGGCATTGTTCCCCAAGCCCTTGCTAGGTGGGCTTTTGTACCTATGTCGATGGCTGTGCTCCTCTTCATAGGAAAATGTCTCACTAGGCGGAGTTCTGGATTTCCACCTATAACTAGCTCCATCCGTCTCCTCGTACGATGGTTCGGAGCAAGGTGGGGAACGTTCTCACCGGGTATGGTGCAACTCTCTCTTCAACTCGCCAATCTCACGTTGCAGGTTCCTGTCATTTTTTGCATAGGAAACATGACTCTTCCCATGAGAGCGACTTTTGGTGGTATGAGTTGTGCACACACTCCCCTCACGGCCTTCCCTCCGTTCGAGACTCTGGTACGGATTACCATGCTAGGAGCCCCTTGACTTTGCTTGGTGTGGGTTGGCATCTATCTAATGTGGTCCTGCTGCGTAGCGATGTGGACCTGCTTCCTCCATCATGAACGTTTGAACCGGATTTCTTTTAAGTTAGATCAAGCTCTCCCCACAGACGATGCTAATTGTAAGAACTCAATTTGTAACGATCCCAAATTTGTATTGGGTTCGAACGTTAAAGGCCCAAACAATAAATTTGTAGAGCGTGGATGTCAAAGAACTAGATTAACTCCAAAAGAAAAACGATTACACTTCACGTTTATAGATGGATTAACACCAATATAACGATCAATTTCTCCTTGAAACAAGTTAAGTTCTTTATTTCGTAAGATTTTCTTCTAAGTACTACTCGTTTAGAAGTTTCAATCCCCTTTTCTCAATGCATTCTTCCATGCTATATACTACCCTCTTGGTGTCATCTTCACCACACACGTGTAGGTTGGGTTCGGGGGATCCCTTCCTGTCCCATCCAACACCTTCTGGAACCTCCAACCAGTAACTATAAGGCTGCTTTATCACTGTTCAGACATCACCTCCACATTAATGCGGCCAGAGAGTTGGTTGAGAGGCAATTAATGCGGAGGCAATTGTTATTAAAGATATTTGTTTACCTTTTCTTTCTTACCCTTGGTCCTATGTCCCACCTTTAGTGGTAATGTAGCTCTGAAGTGTGTTTATAACAATATGGCGTTCAGGTCGTCCTCGGACACATATTGCCGAGAAGGATTTTGTCCTCAGATGAATACTGAACTCACCTCACGTGATATCTACTCTTCTTTTCATTTGGTTACCCTTATAACCTAATATGGGCCTCCTTAGACAGTTTTGCGTCCTCGGATGGGCCACAGACCCAGTTAACACAGTTTTAATAATTATTGATTAACCGGCCCCCACAACGTCCATTCCTAATAATAACTTTTTATCATTAGATCAAGATATTAATCGGTTTTTTGTATAGGTGAAATTTAAACTTCAAATCTCTTATTTTATTACCCAATTGATATGCGATATTGGTTATAACGTGGAGTCACACGGACATATGATTTAGACATTGGTAAACTGATTTGAATTCAAATGTAATAGACTCACAAATAAGTAAATTATATATCAAATAAATTTATTGCCGGAAAATCATACGAGAAAATTGAATGTAAGGGAAAAAAAATTATTATTGTGACTTTAATATAATTTATAATTTTTCATGTCAATAATATACCCCAAATATTTTGATTTGATTTTTTCAATCTTGTTGCGCAATAACACTCCCAAATATTAAATAACAATATAGAGAAAATAAATTAACAAGCATGCACACACAAAATGAAAATAAGAATTTACGTGGTTCAAAAAGATGTCTACATCCATGAATAAAGATTGGGTGAACGTTCGATTATAATTATAAAAATAGGCATATTATGGTGGCATAAACACTCTCACAGTATCACAAGATAAGAAAAATCTTGACTGCAACGTGATTTGAAACCATTAAAGGAGTACTTGCATCAACTTGTGTAATAAAAAAAAATGAAAAAATATTATTTAAATAAAATAGAATGTAGAATAGATAATCTGATATGAGTATTTTAGAAAATTCAATAAGTAAATTAGAAAAAAAGTGGGTTATTATAGTAAAGTAGACAAAAAATTTTAGAAAAATCAATGTAAATGTTTACACCCAAAGATTTATGAGGAGATGGATAATAATAAGTGCCTCTATAATTTGTTATAAGTCCTAAAACATGGAACCAAGGAAAGGGGGAACTCTCAACTCTTAACCCTCAAGTCTTGAACTTAATTCAATAACCATATTCATTATTCTTATAACTTGGAGTAATCAATTATGTATTCTTATTTGTGTAGATCTTTGAAATAAATATATCCCCCAAGTAAATTCACTCTAATTTTGTCATACTGCACGTCAATATACTTTTTCTTACGCATGATTCCTCACCAACAAAATTGTACTCTAACTTTGTAGTACAACACTATCTTGTTTAGAACCAAACTCACAACTAGTCTTCAAAGCCAAACTACTTTTGATACCTCTATTAATGCCATGTAATTTTCCATGTGGTAGAATTCTTATACTTCCAGCATATTGGGCCACCAGCAAACACAAACACCTAGCCCATCATGGAAATCCAATAATCAAAATCCTTTAGCAGAATGACCCATTCACATAGTCTGTAGCTTTTGTATAAACTCTTTGATCAAAGATCATATACGGTAGTCACAAATGGCCTACAAGATATCTAAAAAATCCATTTCACTACATTCCAATGTTTTTTCCCCCTAGATCTATCTTATGCTTACTAATCACACTAACATGCATGAAAAATATCATGAATGGTGCACACCTTTGAGTATATGAGACACCCAATTAAGTTAGCATATATCACTTTAGACATATACTCTGATTCTTCAATTCAGGCATAATTGTGAGGACAATATAAAGTAGACGACAAGTGTGTACCGACAAGTCTTGCATCGATCAGCCAAGCTATTCCAGCACCTTAAGATAACCATAATTTACCAGCCCATCTAGCACAATGAACTTCTATACCAAGGATCTTCTTGACAACTTTAAAATCATGTCTGTCAAATTCACTAAATAAGAAAGAGTTCAACTTAATAATATCTGGCTTACTACTCTTTCCAATGATCAAAATATATAGCAAGAAGCCAAGAATGATATAAGAACCATCAGCAAGTACTTTATAATAAACAAGTATTCATACTCATAGTGTTGTACCCACGCGTCAACATGAAAGAGTCAAACCATTTGTACCATTACTTGGAAGACTACTTCGAGAAGTGTAATGACTTCTTAAAAAGACAAACTTTTTTCTTTCTTTCTGGTTCCTTGAAATTCTGGGTTATTGCATATAAATTTACTTTTCCAATTCTCCTTGGAGAAATGTTATCTTCATATAAAGTTGCTATAATTCTGTGTCATGCATTGTCATGTGGATAAGTTCACAATGTCTTCGCCTTCCCAGGTGACATATAACATTTTTCAAACTTGTAGTTGGGTTAGCTTCAACTTTCTAACTTTTTAGGGTAGGGGGAGAAAGAAAAGTAAAACAATTTTCCTTATAGGGAAAAGTAAACAAATTAACATAAACTTGAGAAAGGAACCTATTAATAAACTTAATGCTAGACAAAGTCTTAGTTTCAAATATACAAATGTGATTGTTTGATTTGACAAATAGAAGTAGAATAAAACTTTATGCATGTGTACACGATTTTTGATACTATCATTTCTTCAATTTACAATTACACTAAATTTATTTATCACTGAAAATGATAATACTATTTGTGTGTTATCGATTGATGCAGCTAAGAATTTAAATTTAAATAAAGAATATAATGGATTGCACTTAAGATAATACTATACCTAAGTTTATCCTAAAAAAATAACTGCATGCATAGTAAATAAATTGGGGATGGCAAAAATGCTCTACACCACCCTGCTATTTCCCCCACGTACAGATTTTCCCCGCCTTGAACGGGTGCAGGTTTTGTTCGCTCCTCATCTTTTCTTTCCTTTTTTTTTAGAAATAATCTTGACTTAGCTTGAATGTATATATGAATGTTTTATTTGGTGTATATTTAATTTTTTATATATGCATATCCTAGTTATAGTTTATATTTTTGCATACTTATTCAATTACACTTGTCTCCAAAACACTTAGTCTCCCTTCCCTCTTGGTATTCTCAAGATATTTCCTTTTATGTTTCAATGATCATCGTCAAAATACTTACCCAATGCAAATTTTTCTCATCTCAAAAAGAAGACAAGACATCCATGATCCAACTCTGTCTTGTCTCCTTGTCATCTCTAAAATTAGTACCACTTCTTAAATTATCTCATAAATGGTCTGTGCCAAAAAAAAAAAAAAATTAATATAAAAAATAAAATTAAAATTAATAATGATATTAATCACATAAGTGGTCAGGCTCATTAATTTGAACCGTACAAATTATCAAACGAGGGGGGGAAAAGGAAGAGCCTACTTCAACTGTTCTTAAGATGGGCCAAACCATGCCCCAGCATGGTGGAAATCAATTAAAGCCTATGGGCCATGTTAGACCAGGCCTGTTGACCCTCCTGTCGAGCCTAATTCATTTGATTCATAATAATCGAGACATGGCCCAAACCCCAGGTTCTTCTTTTTCTTCTCTCTCTCTCTCTCTCTCTTTCTCTCTCTCTCTCTCGCTCATGAAAATAAAGCCCTTAATCAATAGCATTTACTCAAACCAAAAAATAAAATGGTACTTATCTAGTTGTGACTTCTTGCAGCTATGATCAACAAGTGTAAGTAATCAATAGCATTGTTCATTGTAATAGAGAGAATAAGAACAAATTATATAACAGATTGAAGATCAACTGGAAACATTCATGGAATAGACCTGATTATAATTAGGTAGATCTATGAATTTCTTTAAATAAACTTAATTAATCACTGCCATTGTTTGACATCATGAACTAGAGATGCATATTTGTGATTATTCTTTATAGTTGTATTAACATGTCTTTTGTGGATTTCATTTTTTTACTTGATTGAAATTTCTATCTTGTTATTTATAGAGTCTTTGCCCATATGAGTATATTTAACTCGAATACTAGTGAATAAGATTTATTGATCTAAATACACCATTAAGTTCTAAGAGACCAATTGAGGAATCAAGCAAGACGCTTAACATTCTTCAATTTCATCTTAGTTTCATAACTTAGATCATGGTGTCACTATAAATTGGTGTACAATTTAAAATGAAACTCCTTTTTTTTTTTTTTTTTTGAACTGTAAAGAGTGTGATTTTGTTATGACCCGAGATAATGTGCTAGATAAATTTTTTATTGCATTAGAAGCATTTAAATTTAGGCTTGGTGATAGATCTTTATTTGAATAAGGTAGTAGTAGACTAGTATTTTTATTTGCTTGTATTTAAATTGATCCCTATGTTTTAGGATAGGATTTGTTGATGAGATTATCTCATCCTTGGCTATATATGTGCTTTGAATGCATTAAAGAAAATAAAGCCAAAAATGCCTATTCTCTCTGTCAAGTTCAAGAGGCTAGTCACCTCAAATCACTACCAAAAAAAAAAAACGTTCTATAGCCACGTTTTTAAAACGCAGCTATAGGTCAGAAAAACGTGGCTATAGGACCATTTGGCCTATAGCCGCATTTTTTTAGGCCGCATTTTCAAATGTGGCCTAAACCCTATGACTATAGGCCTGAGGGGTCTATGACCGCACTTTTTCAAACGCAGCCTATGACCAGGACATTTGGTATTAGAGCATTTCGATCCACATCTCCATCAAACCAACTTTTTTTCCAACTTGATTCCAAAATGCCACCTAGCCCACTTGCCAAAAAAAAAAAAAAAAGTTCTATAGGAATCAATTTTTGCATCAAGCTCAAAGTTCATCATGTCTGCCACATATCAAAGTTTCGATCCCGAGGAACAACAAACAATTTCAGAGCTTGTCAATGGAATGTTAGAGATTCTCAAGGACATGTCCAAAAGCATAGCAAAGATGGAAGCAATGATACAAGATTCGTGAGATCAAATGATAGAGGTCTTAGATAAACAATCCAATGTAATTTGGGAAATCAAAGAAGAATCAAAAGTTCAAGGATCCTATGAAATTTCAGTGAATCAAAAGAGTAATATGTTGGAGGATGCACCTGCCATACAAATTGCATTTGAAGATAAAAATATTAATGAAGTGAGAAAGATAGATCAAAGGGATCTTCTTGTGATTTCAAATAAGCCTAGGTTAATTTCAAAAATTAAATTTGTCATTCCTGGTGAGTTCAAGGATGTGAAAATCAAGACCTTTTTGTTCACAAAAATGCTTAAAGAATTGGTGCAAAAATATCTATGGTCCGAATTCTTATCCTTCAACTATTTAAAGTTTGAGGTCGAGTATTCTCTAATCAATATGAGCAAGCATCAATTTTCATATCTTAGAATCTTGAGGACAAGATTCATTTGAAGGGGAAGGGAATGTTATGACCCGAGATAATGTGCTGGATAAATTTTTAATGTATTAGAAGTATTTAAATTTAGGCATGGTGATAGATCTTTATTTGAATAAGGTAGTAGTAGATTTAGTATGTTATTTGCTTGTATTTAAATTAATCCCTATATTTTAGGATAGGATTAGTTCCTATGCTTTAGAATTTGTTGATGAGATTATCTCATCCTTGGCTATTTATATACGTTGAATGCATTAATGAGAATAAAAGCAGAAAATTAGCCAAAAATGTCTATTCTTCCTCTCAAGTTCAAGAGGCTAGTCATCTTGAATTGACTAATCTATCTTTCAATTATCTCAGTTCACAACAAATTTAAGTTGAAACCATCTTATTAAAATTTAAATTATAAAGATCTAAATATAAATTATTAATAGTTTTTTTATATATATTACAATGCTATACCAAATCCCCATTTGAATAATAAATTTCTAGCACAAAATAATTAAAATAGGCTAAATTACATGACACTCCTTTCAAGGTTTTTTTTTTTTTTTTTTTTTTGAGAAACAAACTATCCCCTAACGTTTATATAAATGACACTCGTCCCTCAAGGTTTGTTTAAGTGCAATAGCTAAGTCTATACTCGAATTTGACATTTAGGTGAGTCGACTCATGGTGTGGTACGTAGTGGGTTTAGTAAGCCCAGTCAAAATGGCTCCTGTGGGGTACAGGAATTTAAATAAGGTAATTACGCCACGTGTCATACCCATGGCCAAGGAGGCCATTATCGTGCCGAGGAGGTCACACCCTCAGATAGTAAGGCTACATCAATGGCACGTTACCAGAGGAGGTCATACTATAAAGAAAGAGTTTCGGCGAAAGGGTTAGCCCTGACATGACTGAAAGGATGGTGGCTGCCACCACATTTAATGCATCTCACCAAACCTCCTGGCTGCATTTATGTGGAGAAGACCCCTGAATAGTGCCGCTTTGGCTGTCGCAACTCACAAGGGGTTTGGGAAGGTGTTTGATAGGACAAGCACTCAAGCAGTGACCTAGACGATCAACAAATGGAGAGCCAAGATCATCTAAAGGGAGCTACATAATGTAAGAAACCCTCCAAGGAGAGGGGATCGGAAAATCTGTAGAGAAAACACTATAGCAACAAGAACTAAAATTGTATCCAAGTCTAAAAGAACTATATTCAAGAACCACTCTTCTTGGACTTCGTCGAGGAAGGATTTCGTTGCATAGAGTTTGTCTTTCTTTGCTTTCTTATTATTTATAATCCACTGTGTGTTTTGCTTGATCCATGGAAGTATAGCTTTTAAGCCCACTCTTTACAAATTCGTTATGTTGGGCTCTTTGGGCCTGAATCCTTCTACCTTTTGGGCTCAGGAACCAAAACACTCCCCTTACAATTGGCGTCATCTGTGGGGAGAGTTTGAGCTTTAGTGAGATCAACGTCTAGCTATGGTAGGTTAGGGGTCCAACCAGGAAGAGTCTGTTGGTTCTCAACGTCAGGACCAATTTCTCAATCTTGAATGAAGGAAGGACCACGAGGTCAGTGTGCACACCACGCATACTAGTAGGAACAAGTCTTAAGGCGAGAGTTACATCTCTCATGAGGAGAATACCAAAAACACATCTGTGGGGAGAGTTTGAGCTTTAGTGAGATCAACATCTAGCTATGGTAGGTTAGGGGTCCAACCAGGAAGAGTCTGTTGGTTCTCAATGTCAGGACCAATTTCTCAATCTTGAATAAAGGAAGGACCACGAGGTCAGTGTGCACACCACGCATACTAGTAGGAACCAGTCTTAAGTCGAGAGTTACATCTCTCATAAGGAGAATACCAAAAGCATGCAGTTAGAGATTGATCGTTTTCGCAAAAGGCTACGTCGTGAGCGACAAAGAAGAACTCCTTCAGATTTTGACCCTTCTTCTGACAATGACAAAGATGGTAGCTATAAGCCCAAGAACAGGACTTCTTCCAATGAATCTTTTTCATATGATGAGGACCGTCATTATAAGTGGAGGAGTAAAAGTCCATCTCGCAAAGGCCTGGGCAATGATACTATGAGCAGGGCTCTTAACCAGATCTCTAAATCACCGTTTACGCATAGAATTGAAAGGGGAAAACTTCCTCGGTGGTTTACCCAGCCAACATTGACCATGTATAATGGCAGAACGGACCCTGTGAAGCAAGTTAGCCACCTCCACTAGAGAATGGTTGTTCACTCCAAGAATGAGGTCTTGATGTGCAAAGTGTTCCCATCCAGTTTAGGGCCTGTGGCGATGAGATGGTTTGATGGCCTTGAAGAAGATTCCATTAGCTCCTTTAAGGAGTTTACTAGGGTGTTTGGGGCTCTTTTCGTGACTTGCAGTAGGGTTCCCAGGCCCTTAGACTCCCTGCTATCTATGATCATGCAAGAAGGGGAGACCCTGAAAATGTATTCTAATAGGTATTAGGAGATGTTCAACAAGATAGATGTGAACTTTGATGACGTGACTATAAGAACTTTTAAGGTCAACTTGCTCGCCTAGCACGATCTGAGAAAGTTTTTGACTAGGAAACCAACTAGGAGTATACATTAGCTCATGGACCGTATTGATGAGTATAAGCGGGTTGAGGAGGACCAGTAGCAGGGAAAGGGGAAGGCTAAGGTGGTCCCTCAGGATAGAAGGGATCTCAGGTCAGATAGGTACAATAACAACCAACCTTGGAGAGATTTTACAGGGCATTCTAAATCTACTACTACTTAAGTAGTTAGTACTGTGTTTCGAGAGCCAGTACACCAAATCCTTAAAAAAATTAAGAATGAGCCATACTTTCAATGGCCAAACAGGATGGGGGGAAACCCCATGAAGCGCAACCAAAGTCTTCATTACCAGTACCACCAGGAACAAGGGCACACAACCGAGGATTGCAAGACTTTGTGGAGCCACTTAGAGCAATTAGTTAAGGCGGGGAAGTTGAAACAATTCTTGTAGCAACCCAATTGACAAAGTGATCAAGCAGGGTCGAGGGCTCAGAAAGATGCTTTCGCAAGACCACCTTTAGGTACAATCAGTGTCATTCTTGCTGCTCTAGGAAGGACTAGTTCTCAGCCATCCAGGGTGATGTCTGTAGCTCGGCCATCTGCAGATGGCTCGTCCCCTAATCCAAGGAGGAGAGAATGGAAGTCAGGCCGGCTTTAAGCTTTTTGGATGAGGATAAGGTTGGGACCTTGCAGCCACATGATGATGCCCTGGTGGTCACCCTCAGGATAGGTGGGTATGATGTGAAGAGAGTGTTGGTAGATTAAAGTAGCAGCGTAAAGATCATGTACCCTGACCTATTTAAAGGACTGAAGTTGGGGTTTGAGGACCTCACCTGCTATGATTCCCCTCTAATAGGGTTTAACAGGAAGATTGTCTTTCTAAAAGGCCAAATCCGACTACCCGTTTAGACAAGGACAGAGGTCGTGGGGGTGAACTTCATCGTGGTAGATGCTTACTCCCTACACTGCTATTGTGCCAAGGCCTTGGCTTCACACCATGGGAGCCGTACCTTCCACCCTGCACCTGAAGGTGAATTATCCGTCTAGGGATCGGGTTGAGGAGCTGGTAAGGAGCCAATCTATGGCCAGGCAATGCATGGTAGCCGCGATTAGACATCAAACTGGGGGTGAGTCCTCAACCTCTGTGGGGCGAGACTTATAGCAATCAAAGATGTCAATGCTGTCCATGGAGGTAGAGGAAGAAGGGGGAAAATGCGAGCAATTGGAAAGAGTTGTCATTGGCGACGATGTCGATAAGTTCTTTCAGGTCAAAGTTTAACTGCCTCCTCAGAAAAGGCAATAGTTGATAGATTTTCTTAGAAAAAATATTGATGTGTTTGTATGGAACGCCTACAAAGCCCTTGGGGTGGATCTGGATTTCATTTGCCATCATTTGAACTTCATTCCCTCTACCATCCCCAAGAAGCAACCACCTCGGCGCTCATCTAAGGAACATTCTGACTTTGTCAAGGGGGAAGTACTCAAGCTTAAGCAAGCTGGGGCTATAAAGGAGTTATTTTACCCTAAGTGGCTGGCCAACATAGTAGTGGTAAAAAAGAAAACTGAGAAGTGGCGAGTATATGTAGACTTTACGGAATTAAATAAAGCTTACCCAAAAGACCCTTTCCCCTACCTCGGATAGATCAATTAGTGAACGCAACTGTAGGCCATCCTCGGATAAGCTTTTTGGATGCCTTTCAGGGCTATCATCAGATACCATTAGCTCTGAACGATCAGGAAAAGACTGCTATTCTTACACCCACTGGGAATTACCACTACAAAGTAATGCCCTTTAGATTGAAAAATGCAGGGTCTACCTACCAGAGGATGATGACCAGAATGTTTGAACCTCAATTAGGCAAAAATATTGAGGTGTATATAGATGATATGGTGGTGAAGAGTAAAGTAGAGTCCAAGCATATAGATGACCTCAGAAATATTTTAGGGATACTGAGGAAATACAAATTGTGCCTTAATGCCGCTAACTGTTTTTTCAACGTAGGCTCTAGCAAATTTCTAGATTATATGGTTACCCATCGCAGAATCAAAGTTGACCCTAATCAGATTAGAAAAATTAACAATTTGCAGCCTCCTCATAATAACAAAGAGGTCTAGAAGTTGACAGATATAACTGCCGCCTTGAACCGATTCATTTCTCAGTCAGCAGACAAGTGTAGGCCCTTCTTCTAGTTGTTGCATAAGTGGAAGGGATTTGAATGGATAGAGAAGTGTTCCTCGGCCTTCCAGCAATTGAAGGAATATCTTTCTCGGCCATCTATTATGTCCAAACCTGAGGAGGAGGAGGTTCTATTTGCCTACATTGTTGTAACCTCACACACGGTGAGTCTAGTGCTGATACGGGTCGATGATGGGGTACAGAGACCAGCTTATTATGTGAGAAAATCACTACATGAGACAGAGGTTCGTTATTTACCCTTGGAGAAGACCATCTTATTGGTAGCACATGTTATACGGAAACTCCCACATTACTTCTAAGCTCACACCGTTGTGGTTCTAACCCAACTCCCTCTTTGACCACTGCTCCGGAAAGCTGATTACACAGAGAGGATTGCAAAATGGGGAACGATCCTAGGAGCTTTCGATATCAAGTATATGCCTCATACTTCTATAAAGGGTCAAGTCCTTGTAGATTTGGTGACGGAGTTTACCAAGCCTTCCCTAGAAGAAAATGGTGAAAGGTTGAACATGGATGGAAAATCAGTGGGGATGATCTCCTTACAGGAATATCTATCTTAAAAGGTGTATGTCGATGGCACAGCAAATCAAAGGGAATCAGGAGTGGGGCTAGTTGTAGTATCTCTTGAAAGGATCATCATTTAGAAATCCTTAAGGCTGGGCTTCTCAACCACAAACAATGAGGCTGAGTACGAGGCCTTGTTAGTGGGAATGGCTATGGTTCAAAAAATTGGAGGAAAAATAGTGGAGATATTTTTAGATTCGAGGTTGGTTGTAGGCCAAGTAAAGGGAGACCTAGAAGCTAGGGATGTAAGAATGCAGGACTATTTGAAACAAGTTAGGCACTAACAGTCAGGGTTTGAATCTTTTTCCTTACAACAAATCCTAAGGAGCAGAAACACGTATGCTAACTCTCTCACCACTCTTGCAACCTCCTCGACACAGAGTTTACCTCAGGTTATCTTGGTTGAAGATTTATGCAAGCCTACCGAGATGAGAGAGGAGAAGGTCCTTATTCACCAGACTAGGGTGGGACTTAGTTGGATGGATCCTATTGTGCTATTTCTTAAGAATGACATCTTGCCCAAGGGGAAGGGTGAGGCTGATAAAGTGCGAAGAAGAGCTCCTTAGTTCTGGTTGTCCGAGGATCAAAAGTTATACAAGCGCTCTTTTTCTGGGTCATATTTGCTATGCATTCATCCTAAGGCAGTTGACCTACTCTTAGAGGAGCTACACGAAGGGATTTGTGGAAGTCATACAAAGGGCAGGTCACTGTCTCACAAAGTCTTTACCCAAGGGTATTAGTGGCCAAATATGCAAAAAAAAGCATAGAAATACGTGAAGAAGTGTGACTAATGTCAGAGGTATGCCCCAAATATTCATCAGCTTGGGGATGTCCTTAATCCTTTGTCTAGCCCCTGGCCTTTTGCCCTGTGGGGCTTGGACATTGTGGGGGTCCTTCCTTAAAGTAGCAGGAAATAGGAGGTGGTTATTGGTCGGCACTGATTACTTCACCAAATGGGTTGAAGTTGAGCCCCTATCAAATATTAGAGATATGGACTCCAAGAGATTTGTGTGGAAAAATATTGTTACTCGATTTGGGATCCCTCACACCCTCATCTCAGAAAATGGTTAGTTTGATAGTAAAGCCTTTAGGAGATACTGTTATAATTTAGGCATTAGGAATCGATACTCTACCCCGACTTATCCACAAGGGAATGGACAGGCTGAGGCTGTTAATAAAGTCATAGTGAGTGGACTTAAGAAGAGACTAGATGATGCAAAGGGTAGATGGGTGGAAGAGCTGCAGCACGTCCTTTGGACGTATCGGACTACCCCTCGTAGGTCAATAGAGGAGACGCCCTTTTTAATGACCTATGGAGCCGAGGCCGTGATTCATTTAGAGACTGGATTTTCAACGCTAAGGACAAGCTTATTCACTCCAAACAGCAACAACAACCTACTAGAAAAGAGCTTGGATTTAACTGAAGAACGAAGAGAAAATGCTAAGGTTTAATTAGCATATTATCAGCAAAAGCTCAAACAGGGGCATGACTCAAGCATGAAGTTAAGACCATTAGCCTTAGGGGACTTGGTATTAAGAAAGATTGTGGGTATTGCAAGAAACCCGACATGGGGAAAGTTAGGGCCCAATTAGGAAAGGTCATACCGTATCACCTTGGTAGCTGGAATAGGTGTATACTTCCTAGAAGATCTAAATGAAAATGTTGTACCACGCCCCTGGAATGTAAATAACCTTCAAAGGTATTATTATTAATGAAAGGCAAATCTGCCATGTTTTTGTTAGAGTTATATGTCATCTTAATTGCTTGTGTGGATATTAAACAGAACATTAGTTATGTCTGGCTCCTCAGACCACATACATTGGGTAAATTAATATTCCTAATTACTTGTGTGGATATTAAACAAAATCTTGGTCATGTCTGACTCCTTGGATCACATACCTTGAGTAAATTAATATTCCTAATTACTTATTTGAATATTAAATAGAATATTGGTCATGACTGGTCCCTCGGACCACATGCTTTGGGTAAATTAATATTCCTGATTACTTATGTGGATATTAAACAGAACTTTGGTCATGTCCGGCTCCTCGAACCACAAACCTTGAGTAAATTAATATTCCTAATTACTTGTTTGAATATTAAACAGAACTTTGGTAATGACTAGCCATTTGAACCACATGCCTTGGGTAAATTAATATTCCTAATTACTTGTGTGGATATTAAACAGAATCTTAGTCATGTCTCGCTCCTCGGACCACATACCTTGGGTAAATTAATATTTCTAATTACTTATTTGAATATTAAACAGAACCTTGGTTATGACTGGCCCCTCGAACCACATGCTTTGGGTAAATTAATATTCTTGATTACTTGTGTGGATATTAAACAAAACCTTGGTCATGTCTGACTCCTCAGACCACATACCTTGAGTAAATTAATATTCCTAATTACTTGTTTGAATATTAAACAAAACTTTGGTCATGACTGGCCCCTCGAACCACATGTCTTGGGTAAATTAATATTCCTAATTACTTGTGTGGATATTAAACAGAACATTAGTCATGTGTGGCTCCTTGGACCACATACCTTGGATAAATTAATTATCCTAATTACTTGTGTGGATATTAAACAAAATCTTAGTCATGTCTGGCTTCTCGGACCACATACCATGGGTAAATTAATACTCCTTATTACTTCTCTAAGTATTAAACAAAATCTTAGTCATGCCTGGCTCTTTAGACCACATGCCTTAGGTAAATTAATACTTTCTATTATTTCTTTAAGTAATAAACAAAACCTTGGTAATGTTGAGTCTTTTGGACCACATGTTTTGGGTAAATTAACACTTATAATTATACAAGCCCATTGTGGGATGGAGTGTTAAGTGAAATTCTAAGTATGATGGCCTTCTTGGATTATATACCCTGAATAGACATGAACTTCACTACCACTTGAGGTTAAGAAGAAAATCTAGAAGTACACTTTATCCTTTGAGCTATTTATCTAGGGTACACAAAGTTTTTTTTTTAAGTTGAGTTACTAGATGCCAAGTGCCACGAACAAGGTAAAGTTGTCCAACTACTACTAATCACATGAAGGACAATAGTCGGACTGTTAATTGCATGAGTAAATGTTAACTTTAGGGGTCAGAATATGTCTTGGTCAAGGTGATGGTCATTCTTCTCACTATTTACACGGGCTTAATTCACTTGAATTAACAAACGAATCATTACTGTTAGCTTTTGTTAAAGTATGGGTGTTCACCCTCAGAAGCATCATCAATTTAACATTTCAACAAAGAATAACGCAGTAACTATAGCTAATCAGATATAAGTATAGCAAGAAAAACAAATGTTCAAAAAGCAAAAGTTGATATCTTTTCATTAAACAAAGGAAAGATACATTATAAACAATGGAAAACTGCCACAACAAACGGAGAAGTACAAAAGGGGGGGTAGAAAAGTAAAATCCTAAGCTAGGCCTTGGCTGTAGGGGGTCTTCTTTGCAGGCTGGGTGGGAGACAGGGGGTCAGCAGCCTTGGGAGCAGTTTCCTTAGCCTTGGGAGCAGCATACTTGGCTTCTTTACCTTTGCCCTTGTCCTCTGGCCCAACTCTACCTTGACTAACCTCCTTACCCTTGGCCACTTCCACCCCGTGACCTGGGTCATTGGCCTTGCCAGGCCCTTTAGTGGCCTCGGAAGGAGGAAGAGAAGCCTGGGTGGTAGGAAGCTGCTCAGGTGCAGGCGGGGCAAGGGTAGCATCCGTCCCAAGGCCCAAAGCTGCCTTAGGAGCCTCTCGGAGGTCTTCTAGATAATAGACGTTCTCAGCCTTCCTCCACTCTGAGTTGGCAGGAACCTCAGCTGCGTTTAGGGCCTCAGTCCACACCTCGAGGCAGTAATCCCTGCAAACCCCAGCCAACTCATCAATTAACCAAGCCTCGGTCTCCTACACTCTGAAGTCGTAGAACTTTTTCCCTGCAGCATCCGCAGTCGCCTAAGCTGCCTAGGTAGCCTCCTTAACTTTCCTTAGCTCCGCCTTCAACTCCACCACCTGCTGCTTGTCCGTGGCCAGCTCTATCTCCGTGTAGTGGAGTTTTTGGCGCTACTCCTCTGCTTGCGCCCAGCGGTCCTCAGGCCGACCTCAGTGCTCCTCCAATCCTTATCCACAACAACCAACTTCAAAGCCAACTCCTTATTCCTACCTTCGGCGGTGGCCAAGGACTTGCTGGTCTCTGCATAGAGGCTATCCGTGAGTCTAGCCTCATTCCGAGCGTCCTTCACCCACTCCTTGAGCATAAAGACCTCTTGGATGGCCTATGCAAAAACAACAAGGGAACGCTATGTCAAAAAAGAAAAGGACAACCTAGCATGAAATCAGGAAGGCATGACAAAAAGCTTACCAAAGCTAAGTCCCTCTTCAGGGATAGGAAGAGATCCTACTGCCACACGTTCTTTAAGGTAGCCATGTCCTTCGGCAGTAGGAGGGGCTTCTCTAGAGCGTCGGCCACATAGTGGGTGTTCCTGTAACGACTCAAGGAAAAGCGCTAGCCACATCTGCACTAGCCACATCTGCGCTATACCTCAAAATGACTAGTCACAATTGAGACTCATTTTAGTTGTTAATAAAGCCCAGATTTACCTAGTAAATACCTGATATGGGACTCATCACACACCTACACACATCATACAATCAATCATATTAGGGCATCACAATCTCCCCCACTTAAATCCCTAACGTCCTCGTTAGGGCCCACTTTGTGAGGTAGTGTCTCTGAGCCCACACAGGATTACCAACCTGGCTCTGATACCATATGTAACGACCCAAGGAAAAGTGTTAGTCACATCTGCGATATACCTTAAAAGGACTAGTCACAATTGAGACTCCTTGTAGTTGTTAATAAAACTCAGATCTACCTAGTAAATACCTGATGTGGGACTTATCACACACCTACACACATCACACAATCAATCAAATTGGGGCATCACAATATGTAATGACCCGAGAAAAAGCGCTACCCACATCTACGCTATACCTTAAAAGGACTAGTCATAATTGAGACTCCTTATAGTTGTTATTAAAACCCAGATCTACCCAGTAAATACCCGATGTGGGACTCATCACACAATCAATTAAATTGGAGTATCACAATTTCTCCCACTTAAATCCCTAACGTCCTCGTTAAGGCCCACTTTGTGGGGTAGTGCCGCTGGGCCCACTTTGTGGGGTAGTGCCTCTGAGCCCACATGGGGTTACCAGGCCGGCTCTGATACCATAAGTAACGACCCAAGGAAAAGCACTAGTCATATTTGCGCTATACCTCAAAAGGACTAGTTACTATTGAGGCTCCTTGTAGTTGTTAATAAAGCTCAAATCTACCCAGTAAATACTCGATGTGGGACTCATCACACTCCCACATACATCACACAATCAATCAAATTGGGGTATCACAGTTCCCCCCTCTGGAACTCCCTGATGGAAGAGTTCCAAGGTATGGTTGTGCCATCTAATTCCAGCCTAAGATTCCATGCCTAATTCGGGGGGCGCACCTCGGCTAGGGGCTCAGACTCCTTGATCTCGATAAAAAAAGGCCCTCCCTTTACCCTTGGCCGTCTTAGGCAACTTGGGAGGAACCCCTTCATCTAAAGGGACTACCTCCCCCTCCTTAACAACCTCTTTGTCCTTCTTCCTTTTTTTGAGGTTGGCGAGCACGAAAGGGTTGATTGAAGAAGGAGGGGGAGGAGGAGGAGGAGGAGGAAGAACAGGGGGGAGTAGAGACCTCGAGGCATCTTTGGGCGCCGACCCTTTAGCCCTGCCCGCGAAAAGCTCACGTAAGCCCTTCTTCTTGTTGTCCAACGGCATTTTGTCCTTCTCTTCTTCCAAACTGCCGTCTATGCAGACGGACGATAGAAAATATGTCGAGCTCTTCTCCTAAATCCAAGACTTGGATCACAATCTCTCCCTATTCCTCCCTGTCTTTCTCGAGCTGAAACTGATCTATCTTCGCCTTGAGTGACAGGCAAGAGGAAGCTATCTCTCCTCTCGGAACCACGGCCTCAAGGGGAGCATGGTGAGAGGGCAGTTCGACTTGCACGATACCTTCTTGGGCCAAGAATCTGGGCACTGAAACATCGATCCGAGCTAGTCGAGGGTCACCAACTCAGATCACATTGCCTACATCCTGGGACTTGTCGGACAGGGGCTTGAAGTCGAGGATGAGGTGGACGGCTCTCAATTGTCTATCCTCGCTTACGAACACTTCGGATCTCAGGACCCTGTTAAGATCTAGATCGTTAACAAAGTTCAGGTTAGGAGTCACATATCTTTTACTCCTTCTGTCCTAGTTTGTTTGTCCTCTATTCTATTTTGGGATGTCCCAAAATATTGTCCTGTTTCTAAAAATAAAAGTTATTAATTTACTAATGTTCCTATCATACCCTTTCTTTATCTTCAAAACTATTTGAAAAGAAAACTAACAAATATTTTAAAAAATCAATCTAATTGGGGCACCTTTTTAGTTGCCTCATTAAGAATAAATCTTTAAAAAAAATGATAAATTTATTTAAGGGCAATTTTGTAAACTTATACATTTTTATAAAGTAAACAAGACAATAAATGATGTTCCTTTAAAAATTTTGACTTTTCAAACAAGACAAACAAATTAAGACAGAGGGAGTATCTGTAAAAATAGCCGAGGAGCAAAATCATGGTCAGAATAACAAAACCTTCCATCAAAAAGAAACAAAATACTAAAGAAAAAGAGAAAGCAGCAAAACTACAGAACTAGTGCCCATGTTAAAAGACCTAAACCTAGGGTACCCCACCTGGCTCTCCCTCCTGGACTGGGCAATGATGATCGTTATGCCATTCACCCGAGACAATCAGAAAGTCGTCTTTCATGCCCTTGTTGGATTTGGGAAGACATGAGATGAGCCTAACTACTGAGGACCTAGACTTAAGGTAGTACCCCGAATTTGCAAGTAAATGGCACTTGTACATCCAGACGACGTTGTGCCAGGTGAGGCCTAACCCCATTTTATCATTAAGAGCATCTACACTACCTAAGACTCTAAATAGGTTGGGGGCGCACTAGTGAAGGCAAATCCTATAAGCTATCAAGTAGTCCCTAGTCACCCTTCCCATAGGTAGGCTCATCCCCCTTTCTATAAAGGTGATCATAGGAATAACCACTTCCCCCTCCCTTCTAAGGTCAATCCATTCGCCCAGAGGGCGGTACTGCAGGGAAACGCCCCAGGAGATCTGATACAAGGCCCTAAACCTCTCCATACCTGTGGGAGTATCAACTAAATGAGCAAACCTACCCATTAGAGCAGACTAAAGAAAAGTGAAGGAAATATTTGTGAAGAAGAAGTAAAAAGTAAAAGGCCGAGGAGAAAATAGCCTAAGAACGAAAAATCTTACGAAAATAAGGACAAGGGTTACTTCAGGAGCTTCTCGAAAGTTTGAGGATTTGGGAAGTCTTGAAAGTTTGGAGATTTAGGAAGTCTCGAGAGTTTGAAGGTTTGGAAAGTGAGAGAAATGAATCCCCCAGGCGCCTTATATAGGAGGCGGGCTTTGGTGAGAGTTATCCCGCCTAAAATTTGAGAAGAAATGCCAGCATTTAATGAGATGTTGTGGACTTTGAAGCACCACAACGGTTGTGGGGCACGCGAAGTGACGTTCTCATGTGTGGAAGTCAAAGAAACGTGTGGAATTAATTATCTAAGGTCAAAACCCCATTTTTCTCCTCTGATAAGAAGAAAAAATCGGAGTTTTGAGAGGCTATTGTGGGGTACAGGAATTTAAATAAGGTAATTGTGCCACGTATCATACCCATGGCCGAGGGGGCCATTATCGTGCCGAGGAGGTCACAACTTCGGACAGTAAGGCCACGTCAATAGCTCGTTACAAGAGGAGGTCATAATGTAGAGAAAGAGTTTTGGAGAAGGGGTTAGCCTTGACATGACTAGAGGGATGGTGGCTGCCACCACATTTTATGCATCCCATAAAATCTCTTGGCTGCATTTATGTGGAGAAGACTTCTGAACAGTGCTGCCTTGGCTGCCGCAACTCACAAGGTATTTGGGAAGATGTCTAATGGGACAAGCACTCAAGTAGTGGTCTGGACGACTAACAAATGGAGGGCCAAAATCATCTAAAGTGAGCTATATAATGTAAGAGACCCTCTAGGGAGAGGGGATCATAAAATCTATAGAGAAAACACTGTAGCAATAAGAACTGAAATTGTATCAAAGTCTAAAAGAACTATATTCAAGAACCACTCTCCTTGGACTTCGCTGAGGAAGAATTTCTTTGCATAGAGCTTGTCTTTCTTTGCTTTCTTATTATCTATAATCCACTGTGTGTGTTGCTTGATCCATTGAAACCTAGCTTTTAAGCCCACTCTCTACATATTCATTTTGTTGGGCTCTTTGGGCCCGAATCCTTCTACTTTTTGGGCTCAGGAACCAAAATGACACCCTTACAGCTCCAAAACAAACAAAAAGGTGCATGCTGCACTGATGAAGGATTGCCAGTGATATACTAGAGGAACACGGGGATAATGTCAAGTTTGCATGACCATGGACTAAGTCAAAGACGTGCTACAATGACAATTATAATGAGAAGTAAGGATGTAAGGTAGGGCAAATTCGAAAAGATTGCCTCAATTCAGATTGTTATTTGCAACTCGATAACATGAAGTTGGTATTGGTAATCGCAAATCACCACATGCCGCAGTTAATATGTACCTAACCCTATACACAATTTTTAATTAAACTAACACAATATTCCATTAAAAAAAAAAAAAAAACCAAACTATGAATGAAATAAAACTCTCCTCTTTTGAGGTTTATCCATTTGTGGATGCATGACATTTCAACCCATATGTATAAATTATTATGAATCTTTAAAAAAAAAAAAAAAAAAAAAATTTGAATATTATTGATGAAAACTTAACTATTGTATTTATATACAAAAACTCACACGAAGTGTTATTTCATGAAATATTTATGAGTGTCATTTTGTAAAATCTCAAGAGAGATTAGGGTAATTTACCCTCATGGCACACATTTTTTCTTTATCATTTTTTATTTGGGCATGCTATAGGTATATAATTTTTTTTTTTTTTAGAATTTTAATGAGTCTTGTTACTTATTCTTTAACTAACTCGTGTATAAGAAAAAAAAATTGAATAATTATAATAAAATCAACAACCTTAACCAATGTCTCCATACACTCATCAACCAATCCCTTGACTTGGCCAATATTGAACCAGCTACAATGCTACTAAAAACAAGGTCATTGATATCAACGTCCCTTATCTACCACCCCTACCTACAAATGCTTCACCTACTCCTCTTTCACACATCTAACTGATGATTTTTTTTTTCCCTAAGCACAAAGACTCTCCCTCTCTACCTTCCTTTCTTTCAACTTTGAACCTGTAACACTCACTCTTTAGCAAGGAGTGCACATGTTGTCACGTTGCTCAGAGACCAAACCCCCTCTCAGCTTCTGTTTTTCTGTGTCAGCGACAATGTCACCATTCGGAGCCTTGGCGGGGTTCTTCTTCTTGCTCTTAGCCTTGTATTGTGGCACAGACCCTTTGAGGCACAGTGCCATCTCTGACTTCCCTGACTTCGAATCGTACAAAGTGGACATGCCACCTTGGTCCCAGGTTCCCACAGAAAAAGACACCCAGAATTTGCTTCAGAATTCAGAAATTAAGTTTCTCAACCAAGTCCAAGGCCCTGAGAGTGTAGCCTTTGACCCTTTTGGCTGTGGACCCTATGCTGGTGTCGTTGATGGCCGGGTTGTCTTCTGGAATGGCCAGTCTTGGATTGATTTCGCTTACACTTTGCCAGGTGAGGCCTAACCCCATTTGCTCATTGAGAGAATCTACACTACCCAAGACTCTAAATAGGTCGGGCGTGCACTAGTGAGGGCAAATCCTATAAGCTATCAAGTAGTCCTTAGTCACCCTCCCCATGGGTAGGCTCATCCCCCCTTCTATAAAGGCAATCATTGGAATAACCACTTCCCCCTCCCTTCTAAGGTCAATCCATTCGCCTAGAGGGAAGTACCGCAGGGAAACGCCCTAGGAGATCTGATACAAGGCCCTAAACCCCTCCATACCAGCGGGGGTATCAACTAAATGAGCAAAACTACCCATTAGAGCAGACTAAAGAGAAGTGAAAGAAATATTTGTGAAGAAGAAGTAAAAAGTAAAAGGCCGAGGAGAAAATAGCCTAAGAACGAAAAATCTTACAAAAATAAGGATAGGGTCACTTTAGGAGCTTCTCGAAAGTTTGAGGATTTGGGAAGTCTTGAAAGTTTGGAGATTTAGAAAGTCTTGAGAGTTCGAAGATTTGGAAAGTGAGAGAAATGAATCCCCCAAACGCCTTATATAGGAGGCGGACTTGGGTGGGAGTTATCCCACCCAAAATTTGAGAAGAAATGCCAGCATTTAATGAGACGTTGTGGACTTTGAAGCACCAAAACGATTGCAGGGCACCCGAAGTGACGTTCTCATGTGTGGAAGTCAAAGAAATGTGTGGAATTAATTATCTAAGGTCAAAACCCCGCTTTTCTCCTATGATAAGAGGAAAAAATCGGAGTTTTGAGAGGCTATTGTGGGGTACAGGAATTTAAATAAGGTAATTACGCCACGTATCACACCCATGGCCGAGGGGGCCATTATCGTGTCGAGGAGGTCACAACCTCGGACAGTAAGGCCACATCAGTGGCATGTTACAAGAGGAGGTCATACTGTAGAGAAAGAGCTTCGGAGAAGGTGTTAGCCTTGACATGATTGAAGGGATGATGGCTGCCACCACATTTAATGCATCCCACAAAACCTCTTGGCTGCATTTATGTGGAAAAGACCCCTGAACAGTGCTGCCTTGGCTACCGCAACTCACAAGGTGTTTGGGAAGGTGTCTAATGAGACAAACACTCAAGTAGTGGTTTGGATTATTAACAAATTGAGGGGCAAGATCATTTAAAGGGAGCTATATAATGTAAAAGACCCTTTAGGGAGAGGGGATTAGAAAATCTATAGAGAAAACAATGTAGCAACAAGAACTGAAATTGTATCAAAGTCTAAAAGAACTATATTCAAGAACCACTCTCCTTGGACTTCGCTGAGGAAGGATTTCTTTGCATAGAACTTATGTGTGTTGCTTGATCCATTGAAACCTAGCTTTTAAGCCCACTCTACAAATTCATTTTATTGGGCTCTTTGGGCCCGAATCCTTCTATCTTTTGGGCTCATGAACCAAAACGGCGCCTTTACAGCTCCAAAACAAACAAAAAGGTGCATCTTGCACTGATGAAGGACTGCCAGTGATATACTAGAGGAACACGGGGATAATGTCAAGTTTGCATGACCATGGACTAAGTCACAGACGTGATACAATGACAATTATAATGAGAAGTAAAGTTGTAAGGTAGGGCAAATTCGAAAAGATTGCCTCAATTCAGATTGTTATTTGCAACTCGATAACATGAAGTTGGTATTGTTAGTAATCGCAAATCACCACATGCCGCAGTTAATATGTACCTAACCCTATACACAATTTTTAATTAAACTAACACAATATTCCATTAAAAAAAAAAAAAACCAAACTGTGAATGAAATAAAACTCTCCTCTTTTGAGGTTTATCTGTTTGTGGATGCATGACATTTCAACCTATATGTATAAATTATTATGAATCTTTAAAAAAAAAAAAACTTTTTTGTGAATATTATTAATGAAAACTTAACTATTGTATTTATAAACAAAAACTCACACAAAGTGTTATTTCATGAAATATTTATGAGTGTCATTTTGTAAAATCTCAAGAGAGATTAGGGTAATTTACCCTCATGTTACACATTTTTTCTTTATCATTTTTTATTTGGGCATGCTATAGATATATAATTTTTTTTTTTTTTTTTGTTGAGAATTTTAATGAGTCTTGTTACTTATTCTTTAACTAACTCATGTATAAAGACTTTCCCAAAAAAAAAAAAAAAAAAAAAAAAAAAAAATCGTGTATAAGAAAAAAAAAAATTGAATAATTATAATAAAATCAACAACCTTAACCAATGTCTCCATACACTCATCAACCAATCCCTTGACTTGGCCAATATTGAACCAGCTACAATGCTACTAAAAAACAAGGTCATTGATATCAACGTCCCTTATCTACCACCCCTACCTGCAAATGCTTCACCTACTCCTCTTTCACACATCTAACTGATGATTTTTTTTTTTTTTTTCCTAAGCACAAAGACTCTCCCTCTCTACCTTCCTTTCCTTCAACTTTGAACCTGTAACACGCACTCTTTAACAGGGAGTGCACGTGTTGTCACGTTGCTCAGAGACCAAACCTCCTCTCAGCTTCTGTTTCTCTGTCTCAGCGACAATGTCACCGTTCGGAGCCTTGGCGGGGCTCTTCTTCTTGCTCTTAGCCTTGTACTGTGGCACAGACCCTTTGAGGCACAGCGCCATCTCTGACTTCCCTGACTTCGAATCGTACAGAGTGGACATGCCACCTTGGTCCCAGGTTCCCACAGAGAAAGACACCCAAAATTTGCTTCAGAATTCGGAAATTAAGTTTCTCAACCAAGTCCAAGGCCCTGAGAGTGTAGCCTTTGACCCTCTTGGCCGTGGACCCTATGCTGGTGTCGCTGATGGCCGGGTCGTCTTCTGGAATGGCCAGTCCTGGATTGATTTCGCTTACACTTCGCCTAATAGGTCAGTTTTTTTTTTTTTTTTTTGTTTTTTTGTTTTTTGGTGTAATGGGGTTTCTGGGTTTTTGTCGGTTTATGAGTTTCTGAGCTCGGTGGTACGTTCTGTGGGACCCACATCACATGTGAAGAAAATGGTGACTTATAATATCTGCTTTTATATTGTATATTTAGTGAAATTACATGGGTTGCACCCTTTTCTGCTTCTTCTTTTTTTGGGGTTAAGAGTTAGTAGTTTAAAGCTTGATTCTTGACATGAGAGAGCATTTAGCCTGAAAATACTGAATTTGCATATTAAAAAGAAGGGAATAGAGATGGAATAGATAGAAGAGCAAACATGTAAAAAGTGCGACATGGATAACTTATTGGAATCACATTTATGTAAGTGCCGTGAGCTGTTATGGTGTTACTATGGTAGGAAAGCCCCACTGGTTGCCCCTTTAACCGCTTATATTTACCCCAAAAAAAATGTTTGTGAGGGAAATGTGAAATATTATATTAATTGAGATGTAAGAATCATGTCATATGTTTTGATTATCATAAGTGTTGTTGTGTTCACGCTCCACACTCATATAAATTATAATCTCCAAGATGCCATTGATTGGATTTTGTAAAGGAATTATTTCTTGGTGGATTCTTATTTAAATTTTTGGTTTTCTTCATGTTTGTATTCTTCACTCTTCAGTATACTCTTTCATCCTCCATCATGTTGGTTATAGTTTGTCTTTTTATTCACTGTTTGGTACTCTTCATCATATGGTTCAGACCTATAAGCAAACAAATTATGAGAACATGTCACATGGGATCAGAAAATGAATGGCTCCATGTAATTAACAGCTTCCTTGATTAATAGAATTGGTCTGAGTCATTCTCCTGTGTTTTGCTACTTTATTAAAAAATAATTCCTAGTTGTGTTTTTGCCTTTTGGTTATTTATCTTTGCAATAATGCCTTTGGGAATAATAATTTGTATTCCATCTATTATTTGGGATTCAGGTCAGAACTGTGTGATCCAAAACCATCACCTTTGAGTTACTTGAAGAATGAGCACATATGTGGCAGGCCTTTGGGGCTCCGATTTGACAAGAAAACAGGCGATTTATACATTGCAGATGCATATTTTGGGCTACTGAAGGTGGGACCAGAAGGTGGTTTGGCAACATCACTAACAACTGAGGCAGAAGGGGTTCCATTGGGGTTCACCAATGATCTAGACATTGATGAAGAAGGGAATATTTATTTTACAGATAGTAGCACCAAGTATCAGAGGAGGTAGGCCCTTTAATGCTATTCCTTCTGAGAAGGTGACAATGCATTTTTTTGAAGTTGTTACTTCTTTGGATGTTAGTTAGTTATACATGATTCGAGAATGTCAAAGAGACCCCCTTATTTTGTTGTAGTGTCCCACTCACTGCTGAAATGCCACTTCCCCTATACAGTGCACAATAGAATGCACAACCTTATTTTGTAATGAGAAGCATTAGAATGCTTATTGTCCTTTAGGGCATAAAGAAGAATGTAGTTTCCCTTTCTTCTATTGCAGTGGGACATCGTCTTATTCTGAAAGGCATTAAAATGACACTTCTGTGCATAAAACTAATGCAGTTAGAAAAAGGACTAATATTTCTTCATAGCAATGACCAGCATACCAGGGTATATGGTTTTTAACTTCATAGATCAGTATGGATGATAAGTTTAGGCTGAGAGCCTTGTAGTTGAACTCACACCTCTTAGTATTTCCAATGTAGACATCTAGGGTTCAAATCATTCTTTCCCGAACTATCGATTTATCAAAAAAGTATCGATGATAATTTGAGAGAGTTGATACTTCCCCTGCAATGACCCTTCAGATATTCAACTGATTTGAAAGAGTGATTGTGAGTATCTTCTTTCTGTTAAACTAGTAATGACGGATTGTGCAGTGACCTGTCAGGAAGTGATATAATTTGGTTTTTCTAATTTTAGATCTTGCATTTGTACATGTTTATTCAAAATTTGTGATAATTGAAAATGTTGTATTTAACTTGTCATATCAGGTCCCACTGAGTGTCTATTAACAATTGAGAAATGAATAAAAACCCATGTTCCATGTAGGGTTTTTCTTGTATAATGACTCTCACCATCCACTTTGCTCATTTTAACCTGCATATTTGATATGATGGTATGCATGGATAATTTTTAAGTGGCAATGAATTTTCTTTATCCAAATTTACCAAATTATATGAATTTCGTAAATATGCAGATTAAACCTCAATATCTCTATCAGATTTACATTTTGAATGATTGTAAACATGGTAATATCACATCTTCTGCAAATTATTCACAAAAAGATTAGATATGTAAGATTGCTGGTTTAAGATCCACTAGGTGCACTTGTAACTTACCAATAAAAAAATAAAAATTATTGGCAAATATTTCTTAAAACAAAAACAATGTTCTTTCTTCTTTTTATGCATTAGTTATGGATACACTTACTAGATTGATTCAAGATGAAGCTCCATGGTGTATGGTTTTAGCATACAATATACTTTAGTGGATGAAACTAAATGTGGAGTCAAAGCCAAGCTTGAAACCTTTAGGTTTAGAATTTAAAGGCTTTTGGTTAAGTAAGTCTAAGACAGTATATGGGGTGTAAATTCAGTAACAAGAGAAACAAAGATGAAGGGGATGTAAAACTTGATGGCCAAGAGATACCACAAAGTAAGTGATTTCAATATCTCAGATTAATAATTATAAGAATGGTGAGATTGAAGAGAATGTGAATCATAGGATAAGAGTAGGATGGTTGAAGGAGAAATGCATAAGGAATAATGCGTGATTGTTGAATACCTACTAAATTAAAGGGAAGGTTTTACAAGACTGTTGTAAGACTAGGCATGCTATATGATATTGAATGCTAAATATGTTTATAAAATGAGTCTATCTAAATTTAAAATGAATATGTGAAAATGCAAGGAAAGATAATGAAGAAATTCAATTAAAAATAGGGGTAGGTCCCATTGATAAAATGATGAAGCCAAATCGCTTGAGATGGTTTGGTCATATGCTAAAGAGAGTGATTAATGCACTTGTAAATAAGAGTAATTTGATTAAAGACGAGGGAACAAAAAGAGGCAGAGAAAGACCTAAAATAACACGTAGAAATATTAAAAAATGACTTGTTAATTACGAAGGCAACAGAGTGTGATTTTGGAAGGAATAGAATAGCAAAGAAGAACACGAGAGGATCCATAACCGACCTCATAGTTCTGGGAAAATGGCTTTGTTGTTGTTGTTTTGGTTCCATTAACATTTCAGATTTTGAGAGAATATTTAATTTTCCTGATCTTATGTTATTTTAACTACCAAAAATTTTGGTATCTTGAATTTGTGATATCTTCATTTTTTCCCAACGCTTGAATTTGTTCTTGAATCTTGAATTCTTTCCCCAGTATGTATAAAACTCTTGTATCAACTTGTTTTCATATAATACCCAAATGCTTTCAGAATTGTCAGTCAGTTAATTTCTGTAATCTGAAATTGTATAATGCCAAAGATGGTTGCAACCCAGCAAGTCATTGGTTTAGAAGTAATTTAAGACTACTGCTGTCAAGTTGTCTGGGTGGCCCCTAATAGATTTCTCCAGCTCTTTTTGTGTTCGGTAGACTCCTCAGTTTTTTCTGCTAGTTTCTTAATGATCATTCAGCCTTTTCTTTTTAACAGCATGAGAACCACTATGCATCAGTGTTAACACAGTTATTTCATGCAGGAACTTCATTCAGCTGGTTTTTTCTGCAGAGGATACTGGGAGGGTACTGAAATACAGTCCAACTACTAAAGAAACCACTGTCCTTGTTAGGAATATCCAATTTCCAAATGGTGTGTCTTTAAGCAAAGATGGTTCCTTCTTTGTCTTTTGTGAAGGAGCCATTGGCAGGTGAGGACCCTCCCTGTGAATGTATGCCACTTATATATAGGCAATGTCAATGTCTAGAGTCACATGACATGGACCCTCATTTTGCTCAGTTGTTATTCATTGCATTGTTTGCCTTTTAAATTGGTAGTCAGTAGTCACAAATTTAATTTATTATGCGATTATTGGAATTGAATTGGGACTACTTTGGAATACTTTTCATTATGAGACTACTTTGGTCATCAAGAGACTACTTGGGTATACTTTTCATGAGAGAGAGAGAGAGATACAGATAAGTTGACATCACTATATGTGACTCGTGGAGAGCAAATATTGCTTGCTTTTGGCAGAGTTCTATAAGAAGTTTTAACTCTGAAGTTGCTAGATAGATGTTTCTCAGAAAATATTTTCCAAAGTACTGTACTCTTACCTTGACATTTTTCCTTTTGACAGAAGATCTATGAGAAACATATAACTCATCTGTATTTTTGTCCATATGTTTTGTTCAACAGTGTAAAGAATACCTTTATATCAAATTGGTACAGCTGAACAATTTTAAAGTAATCTGGTATGTTATGATCATCAATTGATATAGTCCGCATGCATATATCCCAAGTAGGTTTCCTGGGAATATTTTTGGGTCATTGAAGCCATTGTTATCAGAAATAATTTTTGCTGTAATCTTTTAGTCATTAGTGAAGTCTGATATCATCTTGATTATGTAGGTTACGCAAGTATTGGTTGAAAGGCGAGAAAGCTGGGACTTCAGAGGTATTAGCAATCCTACCTGGATTTCCTGACAATGTCAGGACAAATGAAAAGGGCGAGTTTTGGGTGGCAGTCCACTGTCGACGAAATCTATATACTTATCTTTGCGCATTATACCCACAAGTTAGGAAATTTTTACTCAAGCTCCCAGTTCCTGCAAAAATTCAGTTCCTGCTTCACATTGGGGGCAAACCCCATGGGGTTGTTGTCAAGTACAGTCCAGAGGGTAAGCTTTTACAGATATTGGAGGACAGTCAGGGGAAGGTAGTTAAGGCAATAAGTGAAGTGGAAGAGAAGGATGGGAAACTGTGGATGGGCAGTGTTTTGATGCCTTTCATTGCAGTTTACAACTTGAATTGAAGCAAAAAAAAAATCTGTAATCCTGATAAAGGGCTTTCATTGCTCATGTTGGGGGTAGCTCCTATGGAACACTTCCCCCTCTAAAAAATGTTTTTTCCCTTAATTTTCCACATTTAAGAATCCGAAATGTTTTCAGTCCCAGGGCTAGAATATGATGATTTTACGATCGTATTCCATGTTTCGATATGTATCAAGTATTTTGTTTTCACGGACTGACTTTGACTTGTGTCAAAATTTGTTCATTTTGCTTTCTTCTAATGCTACAGTTAAAAGTAAAATATATTAATAATGATTTTTGAGACATGCATAAATCCTTAAAAGGCATTTTCTGTGAATGCCAAAGTTTTTTGTTGCCTTTCTCATTTGGCAACCACAATTCCTTGAAATGCAAATGCAAATGCAAAGAACAGGGAAAGAAAGCCACTCCCCAACTTAAATGTCATAAATTACAAAGAATGCTTTAGCAAAGGCATGCTAGAAAATGGTGGCCTATGGAGAAATCAGGAGGTACTCTCTTCCCTTGACTCCCTTAACTTGACTGCATAATTGCTCTTATCTACTTAGTAAGACAAACTTTTAGACCTCACTAATGGATGATTCTAGATCATGAGATATGATGATATATATGATTGTAACCTTAACTCAAGGGATGAAAGAAAGAAAAAGTAGAACACTGCACTCCGATTCCAAAGTTCGATCTCTTCTTTTTAGTGAAATAGTCACTAGAATTGAGTACCAATTTTCTTGAGGTCGGTTTCTGTTGATATTGGGCCCGTATGGCTTGAATTGCCAAGCCCAACTCGGTCATCTAAACCAAATACAAGCGGTAATAGGAAACCTCACTGGCCGACTTTAACATATCAATATTTATCTTGTATTAAGTGCAGCCGTGTGTGTAGAGAATTCCAATAACCTATTAGGTATAGCCGCAAAAGAGAAAAATAGAGAAAAAAGAGACAGTCAGCTTCTATTTCTATTGTTTTTGTGAGAGAGTTCTAGGGTGTAATTGGGATTTGGGTTTCTTAAAAATATTCTTGTGCAATATTGTATCTCCCTATTTTTATAGTGAAATTTCTTTGTCGTCGTTGTGGAGGTATGCAGTTTGTCAAACTACGTAAATTCTTGTGTTCTTTGTATTTGTGTTTAGTATTTAATTTCTGCTTATTTATTGTTATTAATTTGAGTCCTAAGGTACTATCTGTACAACAGTTTCCTTTTAAAGCTGTGTTTTGTTTTTTTTTTTTTAATGGGAAAAAAATAGTTAGGGGCACAATTTAAGTTGGCGGCTTTCACCTAGACATGACCATAGGGCACTCTATCTGTTGGGCCTAAGCCTACAGTAGCAATGAATCTAGCATGAGCTAAGAGAATGAAAATTTTTTCTGAAACACTTTCCATTGCAAGATTTAAATCTGAAACCTCCACCTTTCAAACCCTTACGAATGCCCATGACCACTAAACCAACTAGTCCGGTGTTCTTTTAAAGTTGTAATAGTTACTTTAGATAGCCTATTTTTCATAAGTGGAATTGTATTGATGGGTGGTTATTAATGATTTGTAATCACTACACGTGGTCCACATGTTGTGTATTACCAGCTTAATGCACATTCAACACATGGGTGTTATCCATTTACGACGAACATGGCTTGTGGTTTGGGTAACGAAAGGCCTCACGTGGTATGGTCAACTTTGTTTTTTTATCTAGCTAAACACCATGCCTAATATGCCGAGTAGAGTGGTCCTTGATCTAGTTTGTCAAGCATAGGTTACTATGTAATGCTCACAAAGCTCGATCTCCCAACCCACCCCATTGTCATTACGCAAACAAAAAGGACATATGCTCGAAGAGTAACTTTGTTAAAATAAATACACGTTTCAACGGTGGAAAATGGAATATAACCATTCTGAAGTTTAAGTTTTTGAAAATACTTGGCAAAACCTTTTTATATTTATTTATTTACATTTGAACTTATCGTATTTTGTTTTTTTTTTTACAAAAACATGAATCCTGATTCCAAAATAGGTGACCAAATAGGCCCAAAATCACAATATTAATTAATGCAGGCCAACGAAGAAGCCCATTAAGGTTTGGGCCAGGCCCATAAAACTTTAGCCCAGCCCATTTTGTACTAAAACCCAAAATTATAAAATCCACGGCACACTTTGTACTAAAACCCCCAAACTATAAAACCCCCTCATCTTGCCTCCCTTGCATACTTTCACCTCACTCTCGCTCTCTCTCTCTCTCTCTCTCTCTCTCTCTCTCTCTCAAAACTTAGTGTTATAATAAGAACCGTTACCCCCCCCCCCCCCCACACCCCCACACAACACACACACACACACACACACACACACACACATATATATATATATATATATTTGTTTTGTTCCTTCTAAAAGTAGAGGAAATTTTTAGTTTGTAAGTGCCATCCATAACTTTGCATGCATGATCATTAGTATGACATAGTCGTAATTCTAACATTTTTTAAAATTTTTTTTAGACAAGTTAATCCTTCAAACTTTTGCCATTTCTTTATGTTCTTAATGAGTATGTCAAGTTTGGTTCAAATGGAATGTTATTTATTATTTGATTAATAATTTTTTTTTTCTTAGTTTTAGAGTCCAAAAACTTAAAATTTGATTGATGACATAGCTATTAATCTTTTATAAGCACGAAGGATATAATAAGAATATGCAATCCAATAAAAATATGTTTTTATTAGATAAGAGGAATTTTGGAAAGAAACCTTTTTTTTTATTTTTTATTTTATTTTATAGAGCAATCAATAGGTTTTGCAACTCAGAATCTTGCTTTGTGTTATTGGCCAGATTGTGCTTCAAACGTGAAACATAAGGCAAAATCGCATGGTTTTGCACTCTGGATCCTTTGTAAAGTTCAAACATGGTGAGTTTTGCAATTTTCTTGAGGAAATACAAATACAATGCTTTAACAAATATGAACTGAAATTTACTTATTTATATAAAATTTATCTGTATGAACCTGTTTGTTGGAATTACAGTCAGGGAATAAGCAGACGGATATAAGGAAGTGGTTTATGAAATCCCATGACAAGGGCAATGGCAAGGAATCCAAGCTTGCAAATC
Organism: Quercus lobata; assembly: GCF_001633185.2. Lineage (NCBI taxonomy): Eukaryota > Viridiplantae > Streptophyta > Magnoliopsida > Fagales > Fagaceae > Quercus > Quercus lobata. The sequence goes on along the minus strand of NC_044904.1, from coordinate 19,115,232 downwards.
CTGCCCCAACCAATAAATCACAGCCAGAAGAACCGGTGGGTATTCTTACATTTTTATCTTGCATCCTTACATTATTAGTAGAACTTGTAAAAATAGGATGTGTCAATTAAGGAAGTAACAAAAAATATGAGTTCAGATAAAATAGAATGAAGAAAAATAACATATGTGGCTGGCTCTGAATAATTTTTTGAGGTTTTATAGCCGACCCAAAAAGTTTGGGACTAAGGCTTTGGAACTTATTTGGGCATGTACAATTTTTTAAAGCCTCATTTTTCTAGGGTACAACCATCATTTAACCAACTTTCAGAAAATGAGTGATAAAAATTAATTTAAAAAAAAAAAAAAAAAAATTGCATCCAAATGCACACTAAGTTTTGTATAAAACTTAGTTTTGCTTTTAGCTGCTTTGGTTCTAGTTAAAAATGGATTCCTGTATTTTGTTATGTGTGTATGCGATAAGCCCGAGTTTCAGGAAAAATTGGGAAGATAGAATAGAATCCAACTTTTGACATGTGTCAGGTCAAAAATGAAAAATATATTTTTGTGGATTATTTTTTTCTATTAAATGGATAGAAACTGAAGGTACTGATCATCACCTAGTGCACCTTTTTAGTTTGCTATCTTGACTTACTAACACATGAATGCACCAATGAGCTTTGGCTCAAATGGCACTTCCTCCTCCCATAAGAATATGGGAAGGGTGAGATCATGATTCAAACCCCATTGGGTGCGTCCATTACTTACCAATAAAAAAAAGCTTACTAAAATATGAATGCTATCAACAAAACAAGAAAACATGAAGTATGCATGACTATTTGTTTCTTACCTTCCCCCCCCCCCCCTCTTCTTTTAACTGTCGTGAAGTAATTGAATGATACAGTCATGGAAGATTAATATGCTATTACTTTGCAAATTCACCTATTCAAGAATTATTTTATTGGGTTCTCCTGTGACTTCCTATTGAAGTGAAAGTAGTGCCTTGTTAATGGTCTAAGTATGAGTCTTTTAGGGTTAAAACAGTTTTTAATTTGGGTTTTTATTTTACTAGTTATGGTCAGTTTTATATTGAGGGGCAAATCTGCAATTTCTGCAATTCATGCGAATTAAGGGTATTTTGGTAATTTTGTTGAGTCTAGAATCTTCTAGGGTTTTAAGTATCTTAGGTTTATTTACTTCGGGTCCAAGTTTGTATTTATTAGATTTTATTAGTAGTCCTAATACTAGTAGGAATCATATTACTACTAGTACAAGTAAGAGTCTTTATATATATATATATATATATTGTGCTCAATGTATTCAAAGAAGTAGAATGAGTTGACTAATTAAATTGAGTGTTTTGAGCAATAGGTTACCGTTCACGGGTACTGTTCACACAGCCCCTAAACAGCCCTAACTTCTCTCTAATGCTTCTTCTTTCCTACCCTAAATCCACCACAACTAAAAGTAGACCAATCCCTAATTTGTCCTGCATCATTGAAGTAAGTTGATAACTTATCTATTTATTTATTTTATATTTGGGACAAATGCAGGCTCATGCAAGCCAAGAAAGTTCAGACAGAAGGAAAACTAGCAAGTATCTTGTTACTGACAAACAAAAGCCAAAAGATGAAAAGGAGACACAGGAACTTCCAACAAAACGAAAGGCTCAAAAGCATAATGATGAATCAGTTAAACCACCACCTGTTAAAAAACTTCACATAGTTGATGATGATGATGATGATGACGACTTTATCTTGTCTAGTTCTAGGAAGAATTCAGTTGATGTGACTTCTAGGAAGAAGTTGAAGAGTGGGTCAGGTAGGGGAATTGCACAGAAACCTGTAGACATTGAAGAAGGTGATGAGGATGATGATAAGGATATTGATACTCATCTTAAGTCTGGTGGAATAGGTTCATCAGCAGAACCAGCTAGTGGAAGAGGCAGAGGTAGTGGATGGGGTTCATTTATTAACTTTGGAGAAAGGAAAGATCCTCCACATAAAGGGGAAAAGGTGAAAAATATTGAAAATTTATGGATTGATTTGGACATGGTTGTACCATTCTCAATGTTAATGTTGAATCTTGTTTTGTGTCTTAGGTAGTCCCTGAGGGTGCTCCCAATTGTTTAGCTGGTTTAACTTTTGTAATTAGTGGAACACTTGACAGGTAATTCTGTTCATCTTTGTTTTGATGTAATCATGTTTATCTTTAATGGAATTAAATATGAAAAATCCTATATTTTTGTGTTCATATGTGGTCTAGATCACATTTTGCTGAAAGATATTAAAAAAAAATGATTTTTGATTTGTGAATGTCATAATTCTTTGGCGATTATTGTCTCAGCTGTGATGCTGGCCTAATTGTGGGATTACTTTTATCTATTGCACATGTACTAAAAATAAAATCCATTGCAAAATCTCTTTACAATTGTTATATACCTTTTGCATTGTATGGGCTTGAGAGTGTATATTGAAGTTTGACTCATTTTACAGCCTGGAGCGTGAAGAAGCTGAAGATTTGATTAAACGCCATGGTGGTCGTGTCACTGGATCCATCAGCAAGAAAACGGTTTTCATTACTTTTTTCTTGAATGTGCTTGGATTGATATGACTATCAGCATGTGATTAACATCTTCTGTTTGCAGAATTATCTTTTATGTGATGAAGATATTGGGGGTCGGAAATCTTCTAAAGCTAAAGAGCTAGGGTTTGTAATCTGAGACCCATACATGTGATTTGTTGTGAGTTCCTTTCTTTGTTATATTCTAACACCTCTAGCTTCATATCTTTATATAGCACTGCCTTTCTCACTGAGGATGGATTGTTTGATATGATCCGTGCATCAAATCCTGCAAAAGCACCTGTACAAGAAGGATCTAAGAGGCCAGTAGTGGATAAGGTTGCACCTCTTCCAAAGAAAAGCCCACAGAAAATAGAAGCAAAGAGTATGTCCCAAATTAATATGTGCACTTGTTTTTAATCATTTTGTTATTAGTTGAATATCTCAATGGCTTTTGTTTTTGGGTTATTCTGTGGGTCTGAATTCCTTTTCCCTCTTTTTAAATTTTATTTCAAATATGTGGTTTTGCTCAAAGGGTCTGCTACTGATTTTGACCTTGGCCCTTGAATTATGGGACCTTTTCTCTGTCTGTTGTGGCCTTGCTGGGTGTTCATGATGCATTATCTTCTAATGTCTATCCATTTATTGTTTGATTAAGTCACATTATGCGATAACTGTGAGGACAAATTGGAAGTTTATGTGTGGCATTGAGACCCAGAACTGTTGCAGGGCAACAAAATCAATGCAAAGTGATTTCAATATCTTTATGACTTTTGACAAAAGCTAGCTCTAGCTAGAACGGATACCCTATATTTGAACCTTAATGATTTTTTATTATTATGGGTAGATAGTGGTGGAGGGGAAGGTGGGGTTCGAACTATAGACATGGGGCACCATAAAGGATGCCGTTACATTTGAGCTATCACTTGAACCCCAACCTTATAGATTTTCTAATTAGCATACTCCAGCAAATGCATTGTGCAGAGGGCAAATTTAGATGTAAATTCTATTATTTGGCATAATTTGATTGTTTTGTTCCTAACGTTGTTTAATGAGGTGGAAGTCAGACTGTGTAGGTTCTGCATTAATCCTAGACTTTGCTGGTATCAAAGATCACATTTCTTGGTTCTTCCAAAAGTTGCAAATATATAGCTCTTGTATTTTCTTTGAAATTTGTGTGTGTGTTTTAAAAAAAAAGAATTATAGGAGATTTGTGATTCCAAAAAGGCATTTCTTTTGCTGATTGGACTGTTCGAATGTTTATTATGGTGATTTTTAAAGATGAGATAAAATGTGAACTGTTTTTTGCTTGTATTTTTCTCCATTAGTCTTGCTTGAGCCTGCAAGGGGAACCTGATCTTTTAGCATGTTGGAAGTAATGGAGGCCCAATCAAGTTTTAGTCTTTTGGAATTAGAAATGCATATGATAGAGACTTAACCAAGTAGTTGCATTATTCCTTGGGTTTTCTCTTACATATGTTGGTAACTGATTATTCTAGAAGATAGCATTGGCAACTCCTTGGCAGCAGCTGTATCTGGAAAAGGCTTGATCTCAGGGTTGTCCCCAGCTAAGCATAAAACTCAAACCGTTGCAATGAATGCTTTGACATGGACGGAAAAATATAGCCCAAAGGTTCTGAAAGATATTATTGGAAATGAGTCGCTGGTATGTGTGTTAGTTCTCATCTTTCTGCCATTGCTTTTGGAACTAAATTTATATTTTCATGTATCTAAATCTGGAAAAAGAATTGTAAGGACTCCTTTATCTAATGATGTGCAGGTTGATCGGCTTCGGAAGTGGTTGGCAAATTGGAACGCTCAATTTCTTGATACTGGAAATAAGAAAAAGAGCAAAAGACACCAATCAAAAAAAGAAGAGGAGAAGGGCAAAAAACAAATTAATTCTGCTGCCAAAAAAGCGGTGCTAATAAGTGGAACTCCTGGTATAGGAAAAACTACCTCAGCAAAATTGGTTAGTCAGATGCTCGGTTTCCAAGCAATAGAGGTGGCGTAATATTTTATCAAGATACATATTTCTATAGAGCATCTAGATCATGAGTTTCACCCCCAAGACATATGAATCAATAGGATGATTTTTAATCTGCCCTTGTGTTCTCCCTTATTTCATTTAGGTAAATGCTAGTGACAGTCGTGGGAAGGCTGACACCAGAATTGAGAAAGGAATTGCTGGAAGCAATGCAAATTCTATAAAGGAACTTGTCAGCAATGAGGCCCTAAGTGTCAACATGGATCGGTTGGTTTTGCATTCTTTAATATCTCACATAAGTGCACAGAAATATGATTGGTTGAAATTTCTGCTAAAGTTAATTGTTGAAGTTGCAGATCAAAGCATCCAAAAACTGTGCTGATTATGGACGAGGTTGATGGGATGTCTGCTGGAGATAGGGGTGGAATTGCTGACCTTATTGCTAGCATCAAGATTTCCAAAATTCCTATTATCTGCATTTGTAATGACCGATACAGCCAGAAACTAAAAAGTCTTGTGAACTACTGTTTGCTTCTCGAATTTAAGAAACCTGAGGAATCGCAGGTTTTTGTGCTCATTTCTATAATTGTTTTTAAAGTACTTGTTTTCGTTATGCATGAAATTCCATGTAGTTGTGATCTAGTCCCTTTATCTGGTACTTTTTGAATTGAAATTCTCGTGTTTTTTGCATATGTGATGATGTTTAAAAGACTAGAGTTAGTCAGATTATCTAAAATATACCATTCCAAGTTATGTTTAGCTTGGACCGGCCTTTTTTGGGAAATTTTGTCAACTTGAGTTCTTGGAAAGTTCATGGCCTAAAGTATAATAGTTGATATATGTAGATATACTAGTTTGATTTTAATAATAGGTGCCTAGACTTAATGGAAGTGAAAGGCATTTTTGTTTCTTCTTACTTCTACTTTTTTTGAGTTTGTGGGGGACTCACTGGAATCATGTTTATGTTTAGATTCTTCCCTGTGAGATTTTTACACAAGCACACTCATTGGTGTTACCCACATTAAGCTTTTATCCAAGATTTGGATTAGCTTTGTTGATGAGTCATGAATAGTAATATTTCTTATCCTTAGATTCTCTCCTTAATATTGTTCTTTGGGAAAATTACAACTAGCTGCCTTCTTTTATTCTACATGACTGCTCCAAAATTTAAAATTTACAAGATGAGGGAACAAAAAAATATAGAGGAATACCAAAAATCACATTAGTAGAAATAATAAAAAAAGACATGGAAATTAAGGGAGTAACAGAGAGTATGACTATGGGTAGAGTAGAATAGAGGAAAAGAGTACATATGGCCAACCTTCACTAACCTGTCGAGGATCCATAGCCAACCCCAAAATTTTGGGACTAAGGCCTTGTTTGTTTGTTGTTTGTACCCCAAGTGTCTGAAATTTGATTTTTGGTTTTGTTGTTTTAAATTGATTGTACGAGATTGAATTTCCAAGGCAAAGGTTCATTTTATTTTTGTTTAGAAGATGCTGAAATGGGTGGACTTGAAGAGTCCACCATTTAGAATCACTAAGGTCAATAAACTTTAAAAGAGATTCTAAAAAAGTGATGTTTCATAATTGGAGTAACACTAGGTTTGGCCATGAGCAAAGGGATGAGAGGTGGAAGCATTATGTTGAGGATGATGTTTTGGCTACAATATGTTTGTGATCACAGACATTTCAAACTCTGATCAAATTTCGTGGATCATAAATATACATTGTAAGAGAAATGTATGGTCACCTTTTATGACCCTAGACAGGTTGATTCATTGAATCAGACTCATCAAATGATGGGTTGGAAAGAGGCTTGGTCCAATCCTTTTTTGAGAAGATGGCTTTGGGGAAAATCAGTCACATTTTTTATAAACTTTATCTGAAAAAGTCTTGTATGGTGGTGAATGGTGTGCTACCCCATTTATGGGAAGCCAATGTGAGTATTAATATTGGGTATGCTTTGACTCTGTGTGTGTGTGTGTGTGTGTTGGATGCATATGCCAGTGTGATAGAAAATAAACATTTGGTGCTCTAGCTTCTGCAATATTTGCTGTACATTTTAAGTCCACTACTTCCAATTTTAGAGTTAATAATTCTAAATTTGGTTTATGATAGATGATGGCAAAGAGATTAATGGAAGTTGCAAATGCAGAAGGCCTTCAAGTTAATCAGGTAAATACTCCATCAATGCTTTAGTTTATATTTGCACTTGGTTATAGCTGCTTAAGTAAATGTTCATAGTGATGAACTCATCTAGTTTTACTGTTTTGTGACATGTTATATGTTTATTTTTATGTCTAATGATTCTCCTTTTTATTAATTTTAACTAATAATTAATCCACAGAAATTTTCACTATCTATTGTATCAGATTGTTCTTAAGGAACTTGCAGAAAGAGTCAATGGAGATATGCGTATGGCACTAAACCAATTGCAATATATGAGCCTCTCCATGTCAGTCATTAAATATGATGACATTAGGCAGTGTCTTCATAGCGGTGCAAAGGACCAAGACATTTCACCTTTCACTGCTGTTGACATGTATGACATTAATGATCCTATTTTACTACAAAAATGTAGCCCATGTTCTGGTTCATTTGCATGCTATATTTTTCTTCTTATGAGATAACTTTTGTGTGCTGCATCTAATTTCCTGTTTGACTTAAGATGGTTGGCTGAACTTGACATTCTGCATACTTAGTCTCATCTCAATTCATTGTGAAGTTTCTTGGTTTTTCTATTTTTATTATTTTTTGGATGAGAAAGGCTCTAATTTCTTCAGAAAGGTGCTGCAACAACATAATGGGTTATTTATAATAGCGTAGTTCAAATACATACTCAAGTCATGACTACTATTTTGGTCTGATATATGGAGTTTCGGAGTCTTTGTATTCATGAAATTGGGATTTTAGCTATATGTGTGGTGCAGATACAGATGTGGGTCTAGACGGATTATTAAACTAAACAAAGCCCTATAAAGTATACCTTGTTTACTAATTTACCATTGAGGATTGGGAAATGGTCTAGAAGCCCTTAGGAATTCTAGACCCAGAATATGAATTGCTTTGTATCTTCTTTTGATATTTCTGTTAGTTGGGAGATTTTTGGTTGCTTCCAGATCAAAAATACAAAATTATGAGCTGATATGGTTACATTCTACCCTTTTTCTAGTTTAAATGATCACACATATGCATGCCTTAGACTAACTTGAAGGCTTTATACCTTATCCTTTGTTAAGTTTTGACAATTACATTTCATCCTTTCCATGTGATTGTAGCCTGTTTAGATCCAATGGGAAGTTGAGGATGGATGAGCAGATCGACCTGAGCATGAGTGATCCTGATCTAGTCCCTCTTCTTATTCAGGTTCTTTTCTTGAGCTTTTGAAAATTCTATACTGCATGGTGATCAATTAGTCTCTGCAGAATCTTCCAACTATGAAATCAACAAAATGTTATGTGTAGTTTACCATTTGAGATTTGTAGTGGAAAAAAAATTAAAAAGAAAAGAAAATATATGACTCCACATATTAGAGTGATAGAACCAATACAGACAATACCATTTTCAGAAGGTTTGGTCACCATGTTGCTGGCTCAATGTATATACTGTATAGTTGAACTGTGTTACCACAAATAACTGATTGGAAATACAAAATATTTTGAGAAAATGCAAATTAATGGTAATTGAAAGTCTTTTTGGAAATTCTTTAGGTGGTAATTATTTTTCTGGGGAATATTACTACTTGAAATTCTACATTTTTTTTACAGTTTGCATAGGAATGAAATGCTAATTAGTTTTTTTTTTTTTTGACACCAAGATTTGCTCTTTTTTTGTTGATAAGTAATCCAGAATTTTATTATAAAGAGTACTCTATGTTCCCGAACACAAAGTACTAGAAGCAATTACATGCAAATCAAATAGAAATTCTAAAAGAATGTTGAAAACCAGAAAGGGAAGTACAATGAGTAAAACCACAAACCCAAGATCAATCAAACAGAGTCCATATTTGTAAGGAATTAAAATGATCTATAGGACTCTCAACATCCTCAAAGGTGCAACTGTTACATTCCTACCATACTAACCACATCAAACACACTTGCACCAAATTCCAAACATCTCAGGATTGTTTCTCCAACCAATTCCACTATCCAAACAAAAGAATGGCGACCTTTTCCAGCATCACCCATTGAATCCTAAACATTTAGAAGACTTTGCACCATAAAAGATCATCCACCGTTTTCCCACAAACAACAACACATTCAGCACCAATTAACTAGAAAGAGGCCACTCCTAACAAGTTTATTGATGGTAGGATTCGACCCCAAGAAGTTGCCCATAAAAAGAACGAAACCCTTTTTGGGACCTTTACATGCCAAATACTCTTTCATGAGAAAGAAACAGTAAGGAAACCACAAATAGAGTTATAATAAGAGCATACATCAAAAGCACCACTTCTAGTCAAATGCTAAATCAGCCCATCTCAGTGTTGGTAAAAGCGAGGGGCGCACCTAAGCGCAAAGACCTCTTGGGGCCTAGGCGCAAAGCGCAGAGCGCAAGCGCGCGTTTGATTGAAGTGAAGCACACATTAAAAAAAAAAAATTTAATAAATTTAAAAATAATTATTAATGAGAAATGCAACTATCAAATGATCAAATTATCATAGAAATTGAAATAATTTTTTTTATATAATTCATATAACATTTAGAAAAGCCCTACTTTTGCAATTTTAACACAAAAATTGCAAATCAAGTCATTTTATTTTTTTGGATAAGCTAGATATGAGTACTTCCATGTAATATCCTTTCTTAAATCTCCAATATCCACAATGCCCTATGACTAATTAGTAATATTAGTTAATAATTTAATCACTTGTAACTCTATAGGAATTAGTTTGCTATGTTCAACATCAACCACTAAAGTAACTAAACAATTACCACAAATATGTTATATTGTACTTTTTTTTTCCCCATGAATGAGCTAAAGAATATGAGGACATAGCAACATGGTAATTGGTACCAAGCAGATATCCAAAAGGGAAAAAATAGAATAAGAAGAAGAAGCTGGGTGGGTTACTGTTTCAAGGAGAAAAATCAAGAAAAAATAAAAATAAAAATAGGGAAGAACTGAGAGGTTGTGGGTTGGGTTTTAGCCTTTTAGAACAAGTTACACTCAAAATATCTTTTTTTGATAAGTAAGTTACACTAAAAACATGTCAAATCAATGGTTTATATCAATAATGTCAAGATCCTAAAGTTTTATTTCAGTTTTGATTTATTTTTTTGAAAAATATAAAAAAGCGCCAAAAAGCGCGCTTTGAGCTTTTTGAAAGAGTGCAAAAAAGCGTGCTTAAAGCGCACTTCTTTGAATGAGCCTAGCTTTTGAGGCAAAAAGCGCTGGAGCCTTGGGGCTTCGAGCTTTGAGCTTAAGCGCACTTAAAGCGTGCTTTTAACAACACTGGCCCATCTTCTCCCTCCCCCTCAACAACTTAGAATAAAGAAGCTCAAAGAATGAAAGAACATCCTCCAACTCACAATCTTGAAAAGCTCTATGGAACTGTAAATAACCTATTATGTTGTTGCGTGCTATGTTTCTAAGGAAGCATTGATTTGTGCTATTATAAACAACCTATTATGTTGTTGCAGCACCTTTCTGAAGAAATTAGAATGAGATTGTTCTAATAGGTTATTTAGAATGCAGCATATCACAAATCAATGCTTCCTATTATGTCCCACCTCGCCTATTGGGACAATCTCACTCTTGCCAATATTAACTTTCAAGCTTGTGATAGCTTCAAAGAAAATCAAAACCATTCTTTTATACAATAACTGCTCCCTGGATGAATCGCAAAATAAAATAGTTTCATTAGCAAAAAGAAGGTGTGGGACACTCAAACCCACGGGCGCATTGAGGCCCACTTGGAATCCACGAATAAAACGTCCCTCCTCCATTCTCTTCAACATCCTAGTCAACACCTCCAACACCAAGAGAAATAAGAGAGGAGACAATGATTTTTTCCATATGCTTAGGAATTAAAGAAATGTTTATGCACCATCTCTTTTTATTGTTTGCCAAAATCGTGTACCTTTTCATCCTTTTTATTTTGGATTTAGGAAAAATTTTCCCTTGTTCATTTGTTTTGACAACTTGACCTAAAACTTCAACTACTTCTGAATTACTTTTTCTAAGAAAGATTTATTATGATATGGCAGGAAAATTATATTAATTGTAGGCCAAGTTCGGTTGGTAAGGATGACAATGGAATCAAATGTATGAGCTTGATTGCTCGTGCTGCTGAATCTATTGGTGATGGGGATATTATCAATGTACAGATTCGACGATATAGACAGTGGCAGCTCTCTCAAATTGGTTCCCTTGCATCGTGTATAATTCCGTATGTGTTCAGCTCTTGCAATTACAAGATTTAGTACTTGGTCTACGTTTTACAACTTAATTGGTGTTTAATTAATTGGTGTTTATTTATTTTTTAATTTTTGTTATAATCAGTGCTGCACTGTTGCATGAGCAGATGGAAACACGTAAACAGGTAAGGAATTGTCTATTATATGAGAGTTGTATGAGAGTTTCTGTATTTTGGCATTTGGGCATTCAATGCAATATGCAAGGGACAACTTGACTATAATAGATTAGGATGAATGAAGTCCTGATGCTTGCATCTGATATTCACATAGTATTCAGCATTTTCTTTTTAGTTTTCTCCCCATACATACTTTCTGAAGCTAGCACATACTTCTTTTTTTTATAATTTGATTATTGGGGGATGGGGGATTTGAACCCTAGACGTCTCTATTGGAAACACTAGGAAGTGTCAATTTAGCTGCAAGGCTCTTGGCTAACAATATTATTTGGTTTTAGCCTGAATCTTGATGTCAGTTGTAATCATGTCTGCAGAGAAAGAATAATTTTATTAGATTTGGAGGATGGCTGGGAAAGAACTCAACAACGGGAAAAAATTTGAGGCTTTTGGAGGATTTTCATGTTCGTCTTCTTGCTTCTCGTGAATGTAGTTTGGGGAGGTGAATTTCTATTGCATCCAATTTATGCTTTTTTTAACCTCATGTTCTTGTCTATGTGCAATTGTTTTCTAGTTTTTTATTGTAAAAAGCACCTACATGTACTTATCAGAAAAATAAAAAATAAAAATTGTAGAAAGCACCTACACGTACCTGAATATTATTCATAAGGCTTTCTTAATGATTTGAATTTTTTTTCAACAAAAGGGGAACTGACTTAGACATTAACTGCTGCCCCAGCATTGTTTACAGCACATGGCTTTATGAAGCTGTACATATGCACTCTTTTTTTTTTTTTGATAAGTTGTACGCATGCACTCATTACACATCTAGTTTGGTCAATGATGTTTTGCAAACGAATTTTTTTTGCATTTACCTTTATTTTTGAAACATTTTAGTTAGTTGTCATGTTTGCACAACTATTTGGCAAACTAGCATCTTGAGGCTCCAAAACTTGAGTTCAAAGATGAAATGCAAGTCTTAGTCTCCAAGGTAAAAAAAATTTGGAATTTTTATTTGTTTGAGGTTGCCATGGTTGATATTTTCCTGCTTTCATTTTCCTTTTTCCTCCTTTTACATGAAGTTACTGTTAGTGTAACATTCAGTGTCGATGCTGATAATACAAAATATTTTTACTATTTGCTCCAGCTGCAGCAGTTATTTGTCTAGCAAATTTAACTTGTAAAATACTAAAATTCATTAAAGTACTTAAAAAAAAAAAATCTTCGTCATAATTGTAAATCATTCATACTAAGAAAGAAGAAATAAAAAAGAAACATGTCAATATGGAAGCTCAAAACTAAGGTCACTAATTGTCTAGTTTAATATGCAAGTTTTTTCTCCTGTTACCTGTTTGTTAGAGTCAAATCTCAAAGTTTTCCTTTTGCTAATGAACTGTAACCCAAATGGCACCTCCTCATTATGATGGGATGGAGGGTGAGGTTGTGGTTCAAAACTAACTGGGTCTGTGCTTCACTTACTAATTATATTGACTTCAAGTTTTCCTTTTAGAATTCATAGGGTTTAGAATACTCCTTTCTAGTGTTAGTACCAGGATATCTACTTAGTTTGACTTGAAGTAGACTTCTAATTGAAGTAATTTTTACGATTTCCTTAAGAATGAATGTTAAGTATTTAAAAGTCAGAGTAGATTTTTTGTGTTTTCCTCAATGTTCGGTATTCCTCTTTATCTCTTGTTTTCAACTTGATGCTGTATTATTGATAATTCTGGTTGTATATGCCAGTCTGTCTATTTTTCTCCCTTGCGATGCGTCTAATCGCCTTTCTTATGTACTGTGTAATTTTCACTTGGTTCTGATGATATAGGGAAACCCTGCGAGTAGAATACCTTACTCTCCTTACACTTGTTCTGAAACGATTGACTGAGCCACTGCAGGAGCTGCCTAAGGTTGGAACTGCAATATGTTTATTATATTTACACTAGAAAATCCTGGAGAAGTTAAAATGGAATATTTGTTGAATTTGCATTTATTCAATCTGAGATGATGACCAGGATGGAGCTGCTCAAAAATTTGTTGAGTTTATGAATATGTACTCAATAAGTTGGGAGGATTTCGATACAATTGTGGAGCTATCAAAATTTCAGGTACCCCTACATACCTTGATTGCACCTTGGTTGTCAGAACTGCTATTAAACTTTCATGTTATTTTATGGTTGTCTTTATGCATCAGGGGCATCCAAATCCGCTGGATGGAAAACAGCGTGCTGTGAAGGCTACTCTCACCAAAGCTTACAAAGAAGGAAGAAAAACAAGAATGGTACGAGCTGCAGATTTAGTCAAGCTTCCTGGTGTGAAAAAAGCTCCTAAGAAGCGGATTGCAGCAATTTTAGAGCCATCTGATGATGGATTTGTTGATGGTGGTGGTAGCACATTGGCAGAAGGTGAAGAAGACAATTCTTCAGATATGGATGAGTTGGGTAAGCTTCAATACCTAATGCAAGTTTTTAAGCAAGACAATAAAGATCACCCAGTACCAAATTTCTTAATATTAACAGGCTATCTTTACATCCATGACTTAAATTCTTTAGTAAGAATAGGAAAACCAAATTTGACTTAATTCTTCTCAACCTCCTTAAACCCAAGGGCCAAGGAAAAAGGGAATTTTTGGGGTTGGGGGGAATCTCCATAATCAATTGCTATTAGGGGAGGTTTTAGGTTTCTATGCTATGATCTTTGCATAATTGATATTACTGATTTGCTGGTTCTAAAGGTCTCTGTCTGAGTTCAGGAGAATTCTGGTCAGTTGTTATAGTTTAAGGTTTTCTCATAGTTCAAACTTCAAAGTGAAAACTTTTTTGTTATTAAGGTTCGAACTTCAATTTTTATTTTTTATTTTATCGAGACAGTAGATTAATTTTGTCGTCATGATGATGAACACAAAGTAACCTAAACGAATAATAAATTATGCTCAAAACTTAAGTAAACCTGTGAAATCTAAAATGGAATTGCCATGTAAAAGACTCCATGCACAAGACTAGTAAAACAGAGTTTGAATCTACAATGATTCCAATTGAGGAATTGATCTCTCAGTATCTTCTAACTGTTTTGTTCTCTCCACAATGTCCACATTAGACATAATGGAACAAGGTTCCAAATACCCGATGAGTGCTTCCCAAACCAATTCCTCCACCCGAATGAGAGATCAGCTACCCTCCTAGACAACACCCCATGGATCCCAAAAGCCTTAAAAAATTCTGTGTTATACATTTTTTTTTTTCTTAGCAATCATTCAATTTTTTATATTTATGTCAATCTTATGTGCATATTGAATTTTTCCAATAATTTGGTGTTGATTCCAACCAACCCGGGATTCTTACTCCTAGGTTTTGTATCCCTGTTGGCATTGATTCCAAACAACCCTAGATCTTTTTTATTTTCTATTCTTCATTTGCATTGTTGCATCCATTTTGGCTTTGTCCCATGTCAGTTTTGGAACCGGAGCAAAATTCCATCGCGGTTTTCAAGCATCCTGTGGATCATAACAGTAACCAGACCCAAAAAAAGAAAGCAAATAAAATTCCCTTGTCGTAAACCATTCCTGCTAGCACCAACTCTCTTCTTCCTCAGCCATCTTGCCACAATCAACACTCCCGACATTTAGGCTTGCAATAGATTGGTGCTATTTTATAACATGTGGTCCAATCCACAAAGCTAATACATTGTGTGTTTTAGGGTCGTGGCATGGCATGTGTTGCTTCTCTTCATTTGTTTAAGGTCGTGGCAAATGGCCGTGTGTTGCTTCTCTTTATTTGGTTAAGGTTGTGGCAGTACTTTCTTCAATGGGCCGTATTTACTCAGTCCAGGTTGACAAAACTTTTAGCCCATTGCACATTGGAGATAGTGGAAGCACTTATCTATGTTGATCATCAAGACTCTGAATTTTCAACAGTTGGTTACACACGAGATGGACCAATTCTTTGAACAAGTAGGTTAATCAGATAACCACAAAGTTAGGCTTTTCAAGATGAAACTCATTGATAGAACTATAGATTACTGGAATGATATTGAGAACCTTCACCCTTAAATTGTACAAGTCTATCATAATTAATTGGGAAGAAATGAAAAGAAAAGAAAAACTGAGAGGAATACTTACCCCGATCTTATTGAAAGAACAATCTCATTAGGATGGTTTTCTAGATTGAAAAAACAGTTTTAGGCCAAAGAACAGATATTCAGTTAGCCCATTTTGAAGCAAACAAGAGTATTTTATCCCTTTAGCAAGTTGCATATTCTTGCCAATAAATAGTGCCTTAGCTAACTTGAGGCCCTCTCTGGTCATGAGCTTCAAAAACAGTTTTTTTGTTTTGTTTTTTGGGAGTCTCAAAAAACAGGAATTAAATGTGATTGAGAATGCAAAAATGCCATAGATTGTTTGTTTCATCTGTATTTATGCAGTAAGACACAAATTTTCCGAAAGCTGGCCTGTCTTCTGGGATCATCTAATTGATGCTCTTAGTTTCATTTAGGTGGCATTTGGTACGGGGAATCTACATTATTCCTGGCATTCAGATTCCTGGGAATGTGATGCATTGCAATCTAGATGCCTAGGAATGTAACTATTCCTATGTTTGGTTTAATTGAGAATTTAATAAGATTCCTAGGAATGTGAGATTATAATATTTGGTTTATTCCTAAGAATCTTAACTGAATTATTTATTTTTCCCATTTTATACATAGATTTGTAAATCCAATATAAGTCTTTCAAAAAAAATAATAATAATAATCTTCTTCTAAATAAATAATGAAAAACAAAATATAAACTATAAATTATGACAAATTTATTAAAACTATAGTCTAAAAGAAGAAAAGATGAATATATCAACAGAGTTGTCTATCATGTTTATGTTGTTTTGGTGGGAAGAGATAAAGACAAAGGAAAATATATTGATAATTTATTTTATATTTTATCTCAATTGCTTAAATGATAAGGAAAAAGGGTTAAAATTGTTAATTTATAAAAAATACAATTTCCTTTAAACTTGGGAATCTAGGCATATGAAAAGAGTTAATGTAATTTTAACAAAATTCCTGTTGAATTCAGTAAAGTATTTTAGGAAGCTGTTTTATCAACATGTAAGCAAACATGCCAGAGATCATTTGTTTCTTCTATTTATTTATGTAAATTGAATTCTTCTGGGTTCCCAATATGTTGATTGCTTGTTTAAGCATGGTGAGTTGATTAAGTAATTGTTTTTTCCTCTTCTCGTGATTGTATTAGAAGGCCCTGCCAATGTTGAGAAGCTACAAATGGAACTTCAGAGTTTGAATTCAAAAGGTTGGTGATAGTACTTCATATGTGATTGTGATGTCTGGAGTGTTCACCTAAATACTCAATTTCATTTTGAGTCATTTGGGTGATTGGTATTCCTGATTGATCAGAATAATTGATGGGCTCTTTTACTGTGCCTCATATATTATAGGAATGCAAGTGGAGTTCGATATGAAGGGCACAGGAAAGTCAAAGAAAACACCAGTTGGCAAAGGAAACGGTGGTTCTGGACCTTCGGAGAAGAAAGGTGCATGGGGTTCAGTGGCTGGTGCCAAGAGAAGGAGATGAGAAATGATGAAAGCAGAGGATTTGGTAATTTTGGCAATGTTCATAATCATTGTAACTTGGTTTTTCTTCCTTTTTTGGCTAAGTAATTTGGAGAGAGAAGAAAAATAGACTTTCCTCCTGTACACTGTTTTTGTAGGTAGATGTGAGAGTTGTAGGAGGGTGTTCCTTGCTAATATTTCCTTTTTCCAAGGAAGGCTTTGGTATCATTGATGTAAACACATGGATTATTTCTTTTTGAGTACATGACAGGGCTGGGATTTGTGGTCCATTCAATGATGCATGATCCTTAAACCATCCCTCTAGCACCAACTCTCTTCTTCCTCAGCCATCTCAACACCATTGACACTCCAGACATTTTAGGCTTGCAATAGATTGGTGCTGTTTCATAATTGTGGCCCAATCCAAGAAGTTAACATTTTGGGTGTGTTGCTTCTCTTTATTTGGTTGAGGTTGTGGCAAATGGCCGTGTGTTGCTTCTCTTTGTTTTGTTAAGGCTATGGCAAATGGAATAGCAAAGAAGAATACAAGAGCATCCATAGCTGGCCTCACATTTCTGGGAGAAAGACTTTGTTGTTGTTGTTTGTTTTGGTTCCGGTAACTTTTCAGCTTTTGAGAAAATATTTGATTTTCTTGATCTAAGTTATTTTAACTTCCAAAAAATTTTGGTATCTTGAATTTGAGACATCTCCATTTTTCCCGACACTTGAATTTGTTCTTGAATTCTTTCCCCAGAATGTGCTGAATCTCTTGTCTTAACTTGTTTTCTTATACTCCCAAATGCTTTCGAATTGTCAGTCAGTTAATTTCTGAAGTCTGAAAGTTGTGCAATTCGAAGTGTTTTCTGCTGGTTTCATAAATTTCATTGGGCTTTTTCTTTTTAACAGAGTGAGAACCACCATGCATCAGTTTTAACAGTTATTTCATGCAGGAACTTCGTGCAGCTGGTTTTTTTCTGCAGAGGATACTGGGAGGGTACTGAAATACAATCCAACTAGTAAGGAAACTACTGTCCTTCTTAGGAATATCTAATTTCCAAATGGTGTCCTTAAGCAAAGATGGTTCCTTCTTTGTCTTTTCTGAAGGATCCATTGGTAGGTGACCCTCCCTGTTAATGTACCCCACTTATATATAGGCAATGTCCATGTCTAGAGTCTCGTGACATGGACCCTCAATTTGCTCAATTGTTATTAATCTCATTGTTTGTCTTTCACTTTGCTAATCAGTTATCACAAATATAATTTTGTATACAATTACTGGTTGAATTGGGAGATGAATGGCTTCTAGGACATGCTAATATTTAGTTTGCTAGTTTTGGGTCATCATGAGACTACTTTGGTATACTTTGAGAGAGAGTGAGAGAGAGATACAGATCAGTGGACATCACTATCTGTAACTCCTAGAGAGCAAATGTTGCTTGCTTTTGGCAGAGTTCTATAAGAAGTTTCAACTCTTAAGTCTCAGAAAATATGTTCCCCAAGTACCATACCTTTAACTTGACATTTTTCCTTTTGACAGGAGATCCATGAGAAACATATAACTCATCTGTATGTTTGTCCAAATGTTTTGTTCAATGGTGTAAATTGAACAAGAATACCTTTATATCAAATTCATACAGCTGAACAAAGTCAAAGGAACTCTGTATGCGGATATTAATCAATCGATATAATTGCAAGTGAAATACTGCAAAGTCCATATGTCTATATACCCCAAGTAGGCTTCCTGGGAACATTTTTGGGTCATTGAAGCCATTGTTATCAGAAACAATTTTTGCAGTCATCTCTTTGTCATTAATGAAGTCTGATATCATCTAGATTATGTAGGTTACACAAGCATTGGTTGAAAGGCAAGAAAGCAGGGACTTCAGAGGTATTAGCAGTCCTCCCCGGATTTCCCCGACAATGTCAGGACAAGGTAAGTTTTGGCTATTCACATTGTACCCAAAAATTTGGAAAATTATACTCAAGCTCCCAATTCCTGCAAAAATTCAGTTCCTGCTTTATGTCAGGGCTGGCCTCATGGAGTAGTTGCCAAGTACAGCCTAAAGAGTAGGCTTTTACAAACATTGGAGGACAATCAGGGGAAGGTTGTCAAGGCAACAAGTGAAGTGGAAGAGAAGGATGGGAAACTCTGGATGGGGAGTGTTGATGCCTTCCATTGCAGTTTACAACTTGACTTGAAGCCAAAAAAAAAACCCTGTAATCCTGATAAAGGGCTTTCATTGCTCATGCTGGAGGTAGCTCATATGGCACACTCCCCCCACTAAAAAATGTTTTTCCCCTTAATTTTCCACCTTTAGAATCCGAAATGTCAAGGGCCACTGATTGAATATGATTTTAAGATCATTTTGGATTTGTATTGATATATTTTTACGCTTTAATGACCTTGTTTCAATATGTGTCTAGTATTTTGTTTTCATGGACTGACTTATTTGTTCATTTTGCCTTCTTGTTGTGCTACAGTTGAAAATAAAATATTTTAATAAAGATTTTGAGATATGCATAAAATCCTTAAATAGGCATGTTCTGTGAGTGTCAAAAGTTGTTTTGTTGCCTCTCATTTGGCAATCACAATTTCCTGAAATGCAAATGCAAATAACAGGGAAAGAATGCCACGCTCCAACTTTAAACGTCATAGATTACAAAGAATGCTTTAGCAATGGCATGCGAGAAAATGACTTACCTTTTAACATGATGTGTAACTACCAAAGTAGTATACAATATTGTTGACCGACTTGATTAGAGGAATGAAATATCTTAGTATCGGTTAATACTAGTATGTATTTATTCACGTGGACTTCTTATCCTTTTGTATTTAGCCTTCTGTTAATATCAGCATAGTTGAGACTTGTGGTCGACCTTTTGGACCACTTATCTTTCTTTTGGTACCTAGCAATGGTAGTTACAAAGCTCAATCTTCTAACTAACCCATTTTTGAGAGAGAAAGAGAAGATATCATGTGTGTAAACTCTAATTTGGAGAACATTAAATAAAGAGAGAAAACACGAGTCACACTTAACTTGGAGAACATTAAATGAAGAGACTTGGAGAACATGAAATGAAGAGAAAAAACATTAGTCCATTTGACTGCTTATTTTTGATAACTTATCTGCACAGAGTTTATCAAAAGATGTAGTTTTATGTAACTTTTATATTACATGTGTGACATACTCAAAAAAAATATATATATATTACATGTGTGACAAAAAAATTAAAAACTAAATTTTTTTTTTTTTAAACAACTAGTTAAATTATTTTGGAAGAAAAAAAAAAGAGAGAATAAGCAAAAAGCTTTTGCCTATTCGCCAAACCCAAAAAGATGTTTTCAATTTAGTGTTTTGACAAATTGAGTAACCATCTTTAAGTTACAATTTTTTTTTTTTTTTAATTAAGACACATTCCATTTTGTTTTTAAAACTAGTTTTGAAGCACGTGTTAGCTAGTAAAAAGATTACAATTATGGATAGAAATAGAATTTATTTATGGTTATTTAATTATTGGATTGCCTAGAAATTATACTATCAAATGTTTCAAAATATTCAGATATCAATAATTTAGCCCTGTTCTCGTCACTTTTCTCGTAAATGCTATTTTTTATATTTTACTGTCAAAGATCACATACATAAATAAAATAAAATAAAAATGTAGTATATTACTGTATCTCACCCTCTTCTCTATTTGCGGCTGTGAAGAACTTGAGCAGCTCAACAAAATGACAAGGCACACACGGTAAAATTGATGAAGCATCTACATTCTAGGGTTAATAGGTGAAAAGATATAAATACCTAGACATGGCAAAATGGGCGGGTCGGGTTCGGTTCGGTTCGGGTCAATCGGGTTGCGGGTCGGGTCGGGTTGCTTCGGGTTGACCCGTATTTTTCACATGAATTTTTTTTTTTTAAGAAAACAACATATATTTGCCATTTGGAAAGTTATGCAACAAATTACTTGATGTAAAATGCATTATTTTGAATTCACAACTTATATCAAGAATGAACTCAGTTAAACTTATTAATACTTATTCAATTATTTTAAAATTATACAAATCCTAACATTGCTATCTAAAACAAAATAACACAAAGATAAGTAAAACAAATACAAAAGTTTTATTTTTACACAATATCAACATCCCAAATCATAAAACAAAATTACAAATGACTTATTGGATAACTCATTTGATAAAGAATAAAAACATATAAGAAATTTACAATCTTGAAAATTAATTTTATAATTTATTATCAATTGTGGTTGACACTTTATTTCAATTTGAGATATACATTAAAATTTGATTGCTTACTTATTTATATATGGTCTTTTTTATGAATATCATATCATTGTTAAGCAACACATACTCTTGGAAATATTATAATTTATTTTGTAAAACCGTTTATTTTAGACATAAATTGTTAAAAAATAGGTCTAAGCATTCATAATTTATGCTAATTTAATACTTTGGCTTCACTATTTTCACACTTGTGAATGTTTCTCACACATGTCTACAATTTTAAATCTATATTTTTAACTCTACAAATTTTTTGGCATGTACTTTGCTATTTGATATCTAAAAATATTTACTCATTACAGAATGTTCAACCACATGCATTTATCTTTCAATTAATTTGCATGCAGTTATGTAAATGTATCAATTGTTTCCTTAAAACTCACAATAAACAATTAAACCAATATTGTCTTAATTTTACTCTCTTTTTTTTACCAAAAAAAAAAGTTAAAAAAAAAATTGTTCAAATTTAGGTCAGGTCGCGGGTCGGGTCAGGTTGATCCAAAAAAAAAAACACGGATCGGGTCACGGGTCAACCCGTTTTTACTTCAGGTAAAAAAAATGGGGGTCTGATCAGGTCAGGTCAGGTCGGGTCAGAATTTTCTGACCCCTTTTGCCATGTCTAGAAATACCTCCATACATTTTAGCCTACCCACAGAGTTGAGAATGAAAAAAACTAAAAAGCCACCCACTTTTTCTCTAGGAAACAAATAAAGTTACAAGTAAAAAAGTATTTTCCACCAAGTGTGTCAGCAGAAGGTTATAAAGGGGAAGACCAAAAAGTGGTTCAAGCTTCAATGTTTTTTTCTAAGCTCACATATATCTGTAGGGGCAGCAAATAAGATACAATCAAAGGAAAGATTAATGGATCCAACGAATTGTTAAGAAAGAGAGAAGAATTTTGTTTTGGAAAAAAAAAAAAAAAAAATGATGGAAGAGTTTATGAAATGCATTTACATGGGTAAGAATCATCGTGTCCATCAATATAGTAGGTGGCTGACCAAAAAGGTCGACAAAGAGATAAGATCAAATAAAATATGAGCAAAAGACAAAACAAACCCTTTCAGCCTGCTTGTATATTAAAGGTAAATAAGTTAAAAAGGTGTTGGATAAAGTCGGTCAAAAAAAAAATGCCAAAACAATAACCAAAAGGGAAATGCTGAGTGCCTTTGGGCACTGGTTAACAATTCAATTAAAAAAAGTTTTTATGGGAAAAAAAAAAAAAGATAATTAATGTTTTGATAGTTTTTTTTATTTTTCATAAAAATGATGTCAAAACTTTCCTAAAAAGAGATTATTAATCAGTGTCTTAAAGATACTCATTAACATGGCCCATAAACGAATAGCAGACAAGGTGCTTGACAAAAGTACTATTCACAAGTGCATTCGCGCTTTTTAATATAGGTGATAGACATAAACCATGTATTTTAACATTGTTAACCAAACAAGCCCATATACTTGTTCATATACACAGCCCTACAAAGTTTACTGTACAAAAACAGCCCTAATTTCAATTTCACTTGGGCCTTGGCTGTCTCTGTCATATCCCCCAAGTCCAACTCTCCCAACGTGTAGGCAAACAAGGTGACATAGAAAGTTATTCTATTCTGGTGCAGGTAGATAACTCTGCTTAACCAAACAGAAGGGAGTGGAAGTGGGAGTGGGACCCATTCTCCATTTGACTTGTGCTGATATGGCAGCGTTTCTATTTTCCACTATCCAGGCTCCGAGCATTAATATTAATGGTGTTAAAAAATTAAATTGTTATTTTTATCATTACCATATAAATAAATAAGTAATAATAAAGTTAAAATATAAATTATACCTCTAAGTTTTGCTTAAATTCCTTTTAGTCCCTTAATTTTATTTTCATTTAATTGAGTCTTTTAAATATTAAATTTATTCAATTTAGGTATTTTGTTTAATTTTATTAAAAAATTGCCTTTAAAACAATATTATTTTCACATGAAAATTTTTATAAAATTAATAAGGTTAAAATGCAAAAGCTACCCACTATGTTTCGCTATAATTCATTTCAATCCTTCAATTTTACTTTCGCTTATTTTAGTCCTTTAAATTTCAAGTTTATTCAATTAAAGTATCTTCGTCAACTTTTCTTATATATTACAATTGATCATCCAATTTTTTATTTATTTTTCTTTATATTTTTAAAATTAGGCTAAAATATAAATTGCATCTTTTAAGTTTGACTGAAATTCATTTCAGTTCACTACCTTTACATTTTTTCAATTGAATTTTCTAAATTTCAAATTTACTCAATTCAGATTATTCGTCAAATTTCGTTAAAACTTTTCAGTTAATTATGCAATTAACTAATGAAAAACTTATTATTTTTAACTATTCCCTAATAAAAAATCTATAATTTTTTAAAAATTTATATATATTTTTATGCAAATTTTTTTTCATAGCAATTATTTTACAAAAATGAATAGAAAACCTTAAATGAATAAATTTGAAATTTAGAGGATTCAATTGAATGAAAGCAAATTTTAAAAAACTAACATAAAGTTCACAAGTTTGTTTGGATTGAGAGAGTATAGTAAAATTGGCTAAAAATAAACTTATTTCTAGCTAACTCCCCTCCACTCCCCCTCCCTCCTTCCTCAATCCAAACGACTCAAACATTTTTTTTTTTTTGGAGAATACTAAAGGCTCGTTTGGATAGCAGCCACGTTTAAGCGTTTCTACGTTTTCCCTTTTTTTTTTTTCTTTTTTCCTTGACTAGCACCTCTTGCACTGTTCATGGGATATGAACAGTGCAAGTAGGCAAAGCTACAGTGATAAAAGAGTGAACAGTGTTGTATAAATGATTTTTTTTTTTTTATTGTTTTCAGTTTTTAGCAAAATAAACGGTATCTAAACGCACACTAATGGTACGTTTGGTACGCTGTAATAGCTCTTGAAATGGAATAGCTATTCATGTGTAATATCAATTCGGTCATTTGGTTGCATCTTTATTACATGGATTAGTTATTACATTGGAATAACTATTCTTTAAATTGAAGAATAGTTATTCATCTTTAAAATGGATGTAATAACTATTCCTTAGTGTATATAATAGGTTTTAAAATTAATATATTTCAAAAAATATAAAGTTTCCTTTTACATAATCTTTTACAAGTTTTCCATATGTAACAACCAAACATATGAATAGTAATAGTTATTCAATTACAATGTCTTTTATTCCCAATAATAAAGATTACTATTCTTAATGTAATCTATATTTAGTGTACCAAACGTACCCTAAATATTATAACACACACAAACGACCCAAACTTAGGAAGCATACTTTGCATTTTAGCCTATAAATAATAATAAAATTTAATTAATGATTGAAAAATATTTTCCAAATTAATGAAAATTAATAAAGAAACATTAATTGAACAATAATTTCTAAAAATCTCTTTTATTAGATAATTACATACTTAATGAATTTTTTTTAACGGGATTAAAAAGGAAAAAAAAAAACTTAGAAAACTTATAAATCCTTTAAAAACTTTTATAATATAAAATAGAGAGGGTCAAATAAAGTTATAAGAATAAAATGAATTTAGTGCAATTTCCATTTTAGCCTAATAATAAATAAATAAATAAAAATCCCCTCGTCTCGCCTAGTTGCTTCCAGTTTCCAAGGCACACTTGCATTGCAGTACATTCCCTGTAACAGTCGTATCATCGTATGCCCTCTTTTTTAGTTTCTCAATGCCATTGATTCCTTTGCACGCCTGATCATGACTATGCCATAGTGGTAATTCTAACTTCTTCTTCTTCTTCTTTTTTTTCTTTTTTTTTTTTTTTATAATAAATAGCAAGCAAGGTTTTGTAACACAGAATCTTACTTGTGTTATCGACCAGATTGTGCTTCACAACGCGAAACCCTAAGGGCAAAATCGCAGTTTTCGCATTCTGGATTCTTTGTAAACTTCAAACATGGTGAGTAAGGGTTTTCAATTTTGATTCTTTTTTTTACCTTTTTTTGGGAATATTCTTTGCGTTCTTGGGACAATGCCTTTAACAAATAGTAACGTGCAAACAAACAGAGGGCTTTAGGGTTTAACTGTTTTGTTATGAATTAATACTAATATTAGTGTTTGCAAAATTTTGACTTCTTGTTGGGTGTGTCTTTGTTGGAATTTACAGGCAGAGAATAAGCAGGCAGATATAAGGAAGTGGTTTATGAAATCCCATGACAAGGGCAATGCCAAGGAATCCAAGCCTGCAATTCCTGCCCCAACCAATAAATCACAGCCCGAAAAACCGGTGGGTATCCTTGCATTTTTTATCTGCATCCTACATTAGTATTAGTAGAAGAAGTAGGAAAAATAAGTGTATGTCAATTAAGGAAGTAAATGAGAGTACGAATTCTGATAGACTAAAATGTCGGAAAAGAATATCTAAATAGTATGTTCAGTGTCCGTTTGGGAACAGCTTATTTAGCATTTTGCTTTTGATAAAAGCTAAAAGCTAAATAAAATAAGGAAGAGAAATAAAAATATATTGTATGTGTGCAAGAGACAGTAATATAACTTTTGGGTATCCTTAACTTTTTTATATTGTATCGATACATTAGTATTAGTAGAAGTAGTAAAAAAAAAAGACATAAAAGTTCAGCAAAAAGCTGCATCCAATTGCACACTAAACGTCTATATAAGTTTTGTGTAAAGCTTAGTTTTAGCTTTGGTTCTAGTAAAATTTGGAAAAAGATGGAATGAATTCCTGTTTTTTGTTATGTGTGTATGTGTTAAGCCTGAATTGAAATTCGGTTTCTGAGTTTTGGGAAAAATTTGGAAGATAGAATAGAATCCAAGTTTTGATATGTGTCGGGTCAAAAATGAAAACTTTATGTTTATGTAGATGTGTGTATGTGTTCAAGTGTTACATAAGGGATGATAAGCTTGAAATTTGATTACCTCTGGGGTTAATTTGGAAATTTTGAATTTAATTCCAGAATTTCAATGCCGAAGGTTTCTATTTTGTGCACTGATCCTTTCGAGAGTTTTTTTCTTATTAGTTTTATAGTACTCTCTGTTTGGTTGTCAAGATTTCCACTAGAAGACTCCACAGAAAAGAGGAATTTTTTCAGGTTGTTTAGAGGAATTGTTGTGGGGTTACTGTTTTCTTTTATGTAGATAGAAACTGAAGGTACCGGTCATCCCCTAGTGCATATGTTTAGTTTGCTATCTTGACTTACTAACAAATGAATGCACTAATGAGCTTTGGTTCAAATGGCAGTTCCTCCCCCCATTGAGGTCATGGTTCAAAGCCCCTCGGGTGAGTCCATAACTTACCAATAAAAAAAGAAAAAGCTTACTAATACATGAATGCTATTGACAAAACAAGAAAACATGAAGTATGCATGACTATGTTTTTTTTTAACTTCTTGTTCTCCCCCCTTTGTTTTAACTGTCATGAAGTAACTGAAGTAAGTTGATAACTTATCTATTTATTTATTTTATCTTTGGGACAAATGCAGGCTCGTGCAAGCCCAGAAAGTTCGGGCAGAAGGAAAACTAGCAAGTATTTTGCTACTGACAAACAAAAGCCAAAAGATGAAAAGGAGACAGAGGAACTTCCAACAAAACGAAAGGCTCAAAAGCATAATGATGAATCAGTTAAACCCCCACCTGCTAAAAAAGTTCACATAGTTGACGATGATGATGATGACGATGACGACTTTGTCTTTTCTAGTTCGAGGAAGAAATCGAATGATGTGACTCCTAGTAAGAAGTTGAAAAGTGGGTCTGGTAGGGGAATTGCACAGAAACCTGTAGACATTGAAGAAGGTGATGATGATGATGATAAAGATTTTGAAACTCCTCTTAAGTCTGGTGGAAGGGGACGTGGTGGAAGAGGTTCATCAGCAACACCAGCTGGTGGAAGGGGCAGAGGTGGTGCACAGAAACCTGTAGACATTGAAGAAGGCGATGAGGATGATGATAAAGATATTGAAACTCCTCTTAAGTCTGGTGGAAGGGGACGTGGTGGAAGAGGTTCATCAGCAGCACCAGCTGGTGGAAGAGGCAGAGGTGGTGGACGGGGTGGATTTATGAGCTTTGGAGAAAGGAAAGATCCCCCACATAAAGGAGAAAAGGTGAAAAATATTGAAAATATATGGATTGATGAATAAAAATTCTTTACCATTCTCAATGTTAATGTTGAATCTTGTTTTGTGTCTTAGGAAGTCCCTGAGGGTGCTCCCGAGTGTTTGGCTGGTTTAACTTTTGTAATTAGTGGAACACTTGACAGGTACTTTTGTTCATCTTTGTATTGATGTTATCATGTTTATCTTTTATGGAATTAAATGTTAAAATTCCTACTTTATGTGTTTTCATATGTGGTCTAGACCACATTTTGCTCAAAGATATAAAAAATAAATTTTGATTGTGAATGCCATAAGTCTTTGGTGATTATTGTCTCAGCTGTGATGCTGGCCTAATTGTGGGATTTCTATGGTTATATACCTTGTATATTTTATGGGCTTGAGAGTGTGTATTGACTGATTTTACAGCCTAGAGCGTGAAGAAGCTGAAGATTTGATTAAACGCCATGGTGGTCGTATCACTGGATCCATCAGCAAGAAAACGGTTTTCTCATACTTTTTTTCTCGTATTTGCTTGGATTGACATGACTATCAGCATGGGATTAACATCTTCTGTTTGCAGAATTATCTTTTATGTGATGAAGATATTGGGGGTCGGAAATCCTCAAAGGCTAAAGAGCTAGGGTTTGTAATCTCAGAATCATACATGTGATTTGTTTTGAGTTCCTTACTTTGTTATATTCTAACACCACTAGCTTTTTGTATCTTTATATAGTACTTCCTTTCTCACTGAGGA
Organism: Quercus lobata; assembly: GCF_001633185.2. Taxonomy (NCBI): domain Eukaryota; kingdom Viridiplantae; phylum Streptophyta; class Magnoliopsida; order Fagales; family Fagaceae; genus Quercus; species Quercus lobata. The sequence goes on along the minus strand of NC_044904.1, from coordinate 19,087,463 downwards.
TGGATTGTTTGATCTGATCCGTGCATCAAAACCTGCAAAAGCACCTGTACAAGAAGAATCTAAGAGGCCAGTGGATAAGGTTGCACCTCTACCAAAGAAAAGCCCACAGAAAATAGAAACAAAGAGTATGTACCAAATAAATACATGCATTTTTTTTTAATCATTTTAATATTAGTTGAATATCTCGATGGCTTTTGTTTTTGGGTTATTCTGTGGATCTGGATTCCTTTTTATTTATTTTAAATATGTGGTTTTATTCAAAGGATATGCTCCTGGTTTTGATTTTGGCCCTTGAATTATGGGCCTCTTCTGTATCTGTTGTGGCCTTGCTGGGTGTTAATGACATGCTATCCTCAGATGTCTGTCCATTTATTGTTTGATTAAGTCTCATTATTTTGAAGACTGTGAGGACAAATTGGAGGTTTATGTGTGGCACTGAGACCCAGAACTGTTGCAGGGCAGAAAAATCAATGCAAATTGATTTCAATATCTTTGTGTCATTTGACAAAAGCTATAGAATGGATGCCCTATAATTAGAACCTTACAGTTTTTTTTTTTTCCTTTCTTCTTTGATAGGTAGATAACGGGGGAGGGGGAGGTGGGGTTCTAACCATAGACATGGGGCATTAAAAAGGACACCATTACTACTGGGTTATCAATTGAACCCCAACCTAGAGATTTTCTAATTAGAACACTACAGTGAATATGTTGCACTTAGGGCAAATTTAGATGTAAATTCTATTAATTGGCATAATTTGATTGTTTTATTCCTAATGTTGTTGAATGAGAAGAAAGTCAGGCTCTGTAGGTTCTGCATTAGTCCTAGACATTGCTGGTATCGAAGATCACATTTCTTGTATTTTCTTGGAAATGTGTGTGTGTGTGTGTGTGTTAAGGAGAATTTGATTCCAAAAAGGCATTTCTTTTGCTCCATTGGACTGTTCAAATGTTTATTATGGTGATTTTTAAAGATGAGATAATTGTGAACTGTCATTTGCCTATATTATCTCCATTAATCTTGCTTGAGCTTGCAAGGAGAGCCTGATCTTTTAGCATGTGGAGGAAATGGGAGGCCCAATCAATTTTTAGTCTTTGGACATAGAAATGCTTATGATAGTGACTTAACCAAGTAGTTGCATTATTCCTTGGTTTTCTCTTACATATGTTGGCAAATTGATTATTCTAGAAGATAGCATTGGCAACTCGTTGGCAACAAATGTATCTGGCAAAGGCTTGACCTCAGGGGTGTCCCCAGCTAAGCATAAAACTAAAACAGTTGCGAAGAGTGACTTAACATGGACGGAAAAATATAAGCCAAAGGTTCCAAATGATATTATTGGAAATCAGTCACTGGTATGTGTTAGTTCTCATTTTTCTGCCATTGCTTTTGGAACTAAATTTATATCTTCATTTATCTAAATCTGGAAAAAGAATTGTAAGGATTTCTTTATCTAATGATGTGCAGGTTAAGCAACTTCATGACTGGTTGAGAAGTTGGAATGAGCAATTTCTTGATACTGGAAATAAGAAAAAGGGAAAAAAACAAAATGATTCTGGTGCCAAAAAAGCTGTGCTATTAAGTGGAACTCCTGGTATAGGAAAAACTACCTCCGCAAAGTTGGTTAGTCAGATGCTCGGTTTCCAGGCAATAGAGGTGGGGTCATTTTTTACCAAGATACACATTTCTATTGAGCATCTAGATCATGAGTTTCACCCCCAAGACATATAAATCAATGGTATGATTTTTCATTTGCCCTCATGATCTCCCTTCTTTCTTTTAGGTAAATGCTAGTGACAGTCGTGGGAAGGCTGATGCCAAAATTGAGAAAGGAATTGGTGGAAGCAATGCGAATTCTATAAAGGAACTTGTCAGCAATGAGGCCTTGAGTGTCAACATGGATCGGTTGGTCTTGCATTAATTAATATCTCACATAAGTGCATAGAATATGATTGTTTGAAATTTCTGCTAAAGTTTATTGTTGAAGTTGCAGATCAAAGCATCCAAAAACTGTGCTGATTATGGACGAGGTTGATGGGATGTCTGCTGGAGATAGGGGTGGAATTGCTGACCTTATTGCTAGCATCAAGATTTCCAAAATTCCTATTATCTGCATTTGTAATGATCGATACAGTCAGAAACTAAAAAGTCTTGTGAACTACTGTTTGCTTCTCAGCTTTCGAAAACCTACAAAACAGCAGGTTTTTGCTCTGATTTCTATAATTGTTTTTAGAGTACTTTTTTTTTTTATGCATGAAATTTAATGCAGTTGTGATTATCTAAAATAAACATTCCAAGTTATGTTTAGTTTGGACCAACCTTTTCTTGGCAATTTTGTCAAATTGAGTTCTTGGAAAGTTCATGGCCTAAAATCTTATGGTTGATATATGCAGGTATACTACTCTGATTTTAATAATAGGTACCAAGACTTATGGAAATGAAAGGCATTTTTGTTTTGTTTTTATTTTTTATTTATTTGTTTGAGTGTGTTGGGGGGGGGGGGGACTCCTTTTTAGACACTGGAATCATGCTTATGGTTAGAATATGCTGTGTGTTTTTTACACAAGCACACTTGTTGGCATTTCATGGGTTGCTATTGATACCCACATGAAACTTTTATCCGAGATTTGGGTTAGTTTTGTTGATACATCTTGAATAGCGTTTAAGTATGGAACATCACAAAATTTTGAGTTTCCACTGGTATATTTCTAACTCTGGGATTCTCTCCCTATTATTGTTCTTTGGGAAAATTACAACTAGCCTTGTTTTATTCTACATGACTGCTCCTAAGTTTCAAATTTACGAGATACTGCCACCTTTATTCTTACTCTAATACGTGGTGGCTTTATGTTGAGAATTATGTTGTGGCTACAGATATTTGTGATCACAGACATTTCAAACTCTAATCAAATTTTGTGGATCCTAAATATCATTGTAACTTGTAAGAGAAATGTGTGCTTATGGATATGTCATGATTCTTTATATGATTAAAGGTCACTTTTTATGACCCAATTCAGTTGATTCATTGAATCAGACTCATCAAATGATGTGTTGGAAAGAGAATTAGTCCAATCCTTTTTTGGGAAGTGTGTGTAAGGACATGCTCTTAAGGCTTTTGGGGCCAATCAATCTCTTTTTATAAAATTTACCTAAGAATTCTTGTATGGTGGTGAATGGAGTGCCAGCCCATTAATGGGAGGCCAATGTGACCCTTGATATTGGGTATGCCTTGACTCTGTGTGTGTGTGTGGGATGCATATCCCTCTGTGATGGAAAATAAACTTTTGGTGTTCTAGCTTCTGCAATATTTGCTGTACATTTTAAGCCCACTACGGCCAATTGCCCAGTTGCTAATGCCAAATTTGGTTTATGATAGATGGCAAAGAGGTTAATGCAAGTTGCAACTGCAGAAGGGCTTCAAGTTAATCAGGTAAATACTCCATCAATGCTTTAGTTTATATTTGTAATTGGTCATAGCTGCTTAAGTGAATGTTTATAGTGACTTATCAACAAAAAAAATATTTATAGTGATGAACTCATCTAGGCCCCATTTGATACGCGAGTTCAAACACATGTTTTCAGTTTTTAAACAACATTACATATATTTCCACACTTTTTTACCCACACGTATTTCCAAAAAAACTGAAAACTGTTGTTTAAACACACGTAACAAATGGGCCCCTAGTTTTACTGTTTTGTGACATGTAATATGTTTATTTTTGAGCCTCGTGATTCTCCTTTTTATTAATTTTAACCAATAATATATTCACTGAATTTTTCACTATTTATTGTTTTAGATTGCTCTTGAGGAACTTGCAGAAAGAGTTAATGGAGATATGCGCATGGCTATAAACCAGTTGCAGTATATGAGCCTCTCCATGTCAGTCATTCAATATGATGACATTAGGCAGCGTCTTCTTAGCAGTGCAAAGGACGAAGATATTTCACCTTTCACTGCTGTTGACAAGTATGCCAATGATCCTATTTTACTTTAGAAATGTTGACCATGTTCTGGTCTCATCTCAATTCATTGTGTAGTTTCATGGTTTTTCTGTATTTATTATTTCTGGATGAGAAAGGCTCTAATATCTTCAGAAAGGTGCTGCGACCACATAATATATTATTTCTAATAGTGTAAATCAAATACATACTCTTGTCATGACTCCTACTATTTTGGTCTGTTTATATGGAATCTTTTTATCCGTGGGATTGGGATTTAGCTATGCATGTGCTGGAGATAGAAATGTGGGTCTAGACCGATTGTCTAACTAAACAAAGCCCTATTAAGTATACCTTGATTAATAATTTTACCATTGAGGTTTGGGAAATGGTAGAGCTTCTAGACCCAGAATATGAAATTACTTTGTAGCTTCTTGTGATATTTCTGTTAGTTGGGAGATTTTTGGTTGCTTCTAGATCAAAAATACGAAAGTGTGAGCTGATATGGTTACATTCTACCCTTTTTCTAGTTTAAATGATCACACATATGCGTGCCTCATACTAACTTGTAGGCTTTGTACCTTATCCTTTATTAAGTTTTGACAATTACATGTCATCCTTCCATGTGATTTTAGGCTGTTTGGTTTTAATGCGGGGAAGTTGAGGATGGATGAGCGGATTGACCTGAGCATGAGTGATCCTGATCTAGTCCCTCTTCTTATTCAGGTTCTTTTCTTCCTTGAGCTTTTAAAAATTCTATACTGCATGGTGATCAATTAGTCTCTGCAGAATCCTTTTTTTTTTTTTTTTAATAAGTAGTCTCTGCAGAATCTTCCAACTAAGAAATCAACAAAATGTTATATGCAATTTACCATTGGAGATTTGTAACAGGAAAAAAAAATGACTCCAAATTTCAGAGTGACAGAGCCAACACAGATGATAGCCTGTTCAGCAGGTTCAGTCACCATGTTGCTGGCTCAATGTATATACTGTACAGTTGAACTGTGTTACCACAAATAACTAATTGGAATTACAAAATATTTTGAAAAAATGCAAAATTAATGGTAATTGAAAGTCTCTTTGGAAATTCTTTAGGTGGTAAGTATTTTTCTGGGGAATATTATTTACTTGAAATTCTACATTTTTTAAGAGTTTGCAGGGGAATGTAATGCTAGTTAGTTATTTTCTGACACCAAGATTTGCTCTTAATTCTAGTGTTGTGTCCAAGTCTCCAAGAAGTATAGTTGTTAGAACCATGACCAAGAAAGTTGTGCATTGTCCAAGTCTACAAGAATGCTTTGTTTGTTTCAACGTTAAATTTTTCTAGAAAATGAGTCATCTTTTGAAAAGTATTTTCTATAAAACTATCCAATTTTCCTATGTTTGGTAGCAACTTTAAATGTGTTGGAAAACTATCTCCTAATTTCCCCTTTTTAGCTTGCCACAAGATAGAGTTGCTTTCCAAAAAATATTAGTGGAAAACAATCTCTAAAAAATAAGTTATACTTTTTATTTTGACCAAAAATAATTTCCTTTGACTCGTTTTTTCTGATGCTAACAAACACTGGAAAACATGGAAAACTATCTTCACGTAAAGTTATCCATTGAAACAAATGGAGTGGAAGTGTAATTGTCAAAATGATCACCAAGAAATTGTATACTGATCTCCATTGGCTAATTCTTTTTACCTTTTTTCAGACTTGGAAAATAAATAGGACAAAAAGAAATGCCTGTTGTGCACTTGCAAACCCCCTTCTCCCCCAAATAAATTCTCTCCCTCCCTCCCTCTCTCTCTCTCTCTCTCTCTCTCTCACACACACACACACTCACTATACAAAGGATAAAGCATGCTATCTTACAACCCCTTCCCTTCTGCGTGTTTTACATAATCCTTTTCTTGGTACCATATATATGTCTTAAGGCTCCAATGCCTCATATCTGTACGAATTTCTTGCAATTTTATTGCACTTACAGTTTTTCCTGCACCCTTGTCATTCTTTATTCACGTCAATTGATATTCTCCATATGCTTAGGAATTAAAGAAATGTTTATGTACTGTCTTTTTCTTTTGTTTACCGAAATCATGTGCCTTTTCGTCCTATTTTTTGGATTTACAAAGTATTTGCCTCTGTTAATTTGTTTAGACCTTAGTTATGCAACTTGACCTAAAACTTAAACTACTTCTGAATTACTTTTCTAAGAAATGATTTATTTTGATATGGCAGGAAAATTATATTAATTACAGGCCAAGTTCTGCTGGTAAGGATGACAATGGAATCAAACGTATGAACTTGATTGCCCGTGCTGCTGAATCCATTGGTGATGGGGATATTTTCAATGTTCAGATTCGACGGTATCGACAGTGGCAGCTCTCTCAAAGTAGTTCACTTGCATCATCTATAATCCCGTAGGTGCTCTTAATTCAGCTCTTGCAATTACAAGATTTTGTACTTGTTCTTTGAATTACAACTTAATTGGTGTTCAATTATATATTTATTTTTGGTTATAATCAGTGCTGCACTGTTGCATGGGCAGAGGGAAATACTTCAACAGGTAAGGAATTGTCTATTTCATAAGAGTTGTTTGAGAGTTGTTGTATTTTGGCATTTGGGTATTCAATGCAATATGTGAGGGACAACTTGAGTGTAGTATATTAGGATGAACAAAATCCTGATGTTTGCAGCTGATATTTTACATGTATTCAGCATTTTCTTTTTAGTTTTATCCTCATACATACTTTTTGAAGTTATCACATACTAGTTTTTTTTCTGCTTTTTTTTTTTTTTTTGTTGATAATTTGATAGTTGGGGGAGGGGGGGATTTGAACCTTGGATATCTCCATTAGAAACGTCAGGAAGTTTCAATAAAGCTACAAGGCTATTGGCTAGCAAAAACTATTTGGTTTTAGCTTGAAGCTTAATGTCAAAGTTGGAATCATGTCTGCAGGGAGAGAGGAATTTTAATAGATTTGGAGGGTGGCTGGGAAAGAACTCAACAATGGGTAAAAATCTGAGGCTTTTGGAGGATTTGCATGTTCATCTTCTCGCTTCTCGTGAATCTAGTTCGGGGAGGTGAATCTCTGTTCCATCTTTCAATTTATGCTTATTGTAACCTCATGTCCTTGTCTATGTGCAAGTGTTTTCTAGTTTTTTATTGTAAAAGGCACCTACACGCACTTGAATATTATTCATAAGGCTTTCTTAATGATTTTATTATTATTATTATTATTATTATTATTTTTTTTTTTTTTTTTAACGAATGGGGAACTGACTTAGACTTTAACAGCTGCCTCAGCATTGTTTACAGCACTTGGCTTTATGAAGCTGTACACATGCACTCATTGCACATTTAGTTTTGTCAATGACGTTTTGCAAACTGATACATGTATGTTTCCTTGGTTCACAACTCAG